>NC_081422.1:50284519-50579519 GCF_949786415.1 Peromyscus eremicus
TGCTACATAGAGATTTTACACAGGCTTGTTCAAATACTTAATGTTTCAAATAAAAGCAATAAACATCAGCATTAAGTTATATTTAAATCTTGCCCGACAGACTCTAAGAAATCAATTACTCAGAATGTTCACCACAGTCTACATACTTCTGAGACTTGCTCCTATATTCAAATATTCCAAGGAGGGACTTGGGCAAGACTACATCCCTCTTCCTAAGCCCTCCATTTGAGTAGTTTCAGGCATATAGAAGTGCCTGGAGACACTGAGCTGTCAAAGTGTCAGGAATGATGGCACATTTGCTTGCTTCCATGCTTAGGTCCCCTACCTCAGCGCCCATCCAGGATAAGGCAGCCCAGGAACTAGCTTGGATTTACTTGTAACAAGAGAGGCTGGTCCTCATCTGTTTTCCTATGCCACATTCCACAAGCATCAGACAGAGGCAGCAGCAGTGCCTGAAACAGTGACTAAGACTGAAGTTTACAGATGAAGAATAGACTGCAGGAAGTAGGAAAAAGAGAAGTAAACAGCAAACACTGAAAACCTAAAGTCAGTTTTTAAAGCAGCTTGATCCAGTGGTCAGGGACATAGCTCAGTGGGTAAAGGCACTCGCTGCCAAGCCCAGCAACCCAAGTTTGATCCCTGGGACCCAGAGGGTGAAAGGAGAGAATCAGCTCCTGAAACCTGTTCGATCATCTCCCCATGCACACACTATGCTACATGTGACACTGATAAACAAGCAAACAAATGTGATTAAAAAAAATAGCTGTACTTACCATCATTTTTAAGTCTCTTCTTTGGCAAGATCATTTATCATACAATTCCATGGGTTATAATTCCTGCAATTAAAATATATATCCTTAGTCATAACATTATCACAAAATCATATGTAATCATTAAAAGATAAAATCTCACTCTCTATGTTCCTCATTACATTAAATACAACAAATGAATAAAACTGTATTTTATTTTGTTAGGATGCATAGCATACAGCTGGCTTTAAATACTCCAAACTGAATAGTACCTCAGTACTCCAAAATATAAAAACAAAATGGGAAGGAATCAATGCTAATTACAGGACTACCATAGTATATCACAATCCAGAGGCATCAAGCTTCTTTTTAGGATAACTCTTTACACAAAACATGCACATGCATTTTATATGCTTGGATGGAGGTTTGTTTTTATGTAATGTAAATATGTGTTTGCCTGCATGTAATGTAATTCACATGTACAAAGTGTATATGCCTATAAAAGCAGAAAAGGGCATCAGACTGCCCTGGAACTGGAATTACAGAGGATTATGAGCTACCTTGTGGGTACTAGAAATCAGACCTGGGTCCTGTGCAAGAGCAACAAGTGTTCTTAACTGCTGAGCCATCTATCTAGCCCCAAATTTCCTATCTTGACCTGATTCATACTGTTTAACTAAAATAAAGCTTCCATGAACATTTATCCCTACTGTGAGAAATTCACTCTTGCCTTCTTTGTTCCATTTCATTTTAAATAATGTCAATAGCATGGCTCACTAATAAGCCCCAACTTAACACAGAAAATAATGTATAACCTCTCCTTAAGAATTTCCATAAAATGGAGGTGGAAGAGATGGTTCAATGGTTATAGAAATTTGTTGCTCTTGCAGAGGACCCAGGTTCAGGACCCAGCACCCACATGGTGGCTTACAACCATTCATATTTTCAGATACAGGGATTCTGACACCCTCTTCTGGCTTCTATGGACACCAGACACATATGGTATATATACAGACAAGCAGGCAAATTCATTAACATAAAATAAAAACAAATCTTTAAGAAAAGAACTTCAATAAACTGAAATTTTATCAGACTATTTTATTTCAATCACCTTTAATGTAAGTGTCCACACAGAACAGACCTTACCTTTCAGGAAACCTACTTAATGTAGTCAAATTTTCACTCAAAAGAAACACAAAGTAGAGAACCTAGACTACATGTGTGTTTCTGTGTGTACCTAACACTGTAACAAGAAACACTGACTAAAAGAAAGTAGCAAATGAAGCCAAACATTCTAATAACCTCGTCATTTAGACCCAGTCAAGTGAATATGCTCCTTTTAAAATAAACTTCTAGGCTGGGGTGTGGCCCGATGATAGAGTATTTGCCTAGTATACTTGAGACCCTGGACTCAGTTACCTGCATTATAAGAAATATAGTTTTTTGTTTGTTTGTTTGGTTGGTTTTTGGTTTTTTGAGACAGGGTTTCTCTGTGTAGCTTTGCGCCTTTCCTGGAACTCACTTGGTAGCCCAGGCTGGCCTCGAACTCGCAGAGATCCGCTGGCCTCTGCCTCCCGAGTGCTGGGATTAAAGGCGTGTGCCACCACCTCCTGGCAAGAAATATAGTTTTTTTTTTGTTTTGTTTTTTTATAAATTCTTATCTTTTTTATTTTATTTTATTTTGAGATTTATTTATTTATTATACAGTATTCTGCCTGCATGTGTCCCTGCAGGCCAGAAGAGGGCACCAGATTTCATTACAAGTGGTTGTGAGCCACCATGTGGTTGCTGGGAATTGAACTCAGTACCTCTGGAAGAGCAGTCGGTGCTCTTAACCACTGAGCCATCTCTCCAGCCCCAAGAAATATAGTTTTAAAGCAGCACCTCAAGTGCAAACATATGCGCATGCGCACACACACACACACACTTAACCACAAACGCTCATAATAGCATTATTAACTAATAATCAAAATAGCATACATACCCATCAGCTAAAGATTATACACAACGTGATATAACCAAACAATACAATTATTATTTGGCCATAAAAAGAAATTAAGTTCGCATATTTCAACACAGATGAACTCTGAAAATATACATTGTGAAAAAGGTTATAAAAGATCACATATTATATTTCATTTATATGAATTGTCCAGAATAATTAAATCCATGGAGTCAAAAGGTAGAGGAATGGGGAGAAAATGGAAGTAACCACGAAGGAGAACAGGCTACCTCTCAGGGTGGTAACAATGTCCCCAAATCCACTGTGGTGTAGACACCCAGCTCTGTGAACACATTATAGACAAGTTTTAAGTAGGTGAATGGCATGGTACATGATTTAGGCATGGGGAAAGCGCTGGATTCTTTACGTACATTGCCCATGCTCACAAACCTCCAGCTCCACCCCACCTCACTCAAGTGAAAGACGGTCTTCACAGTCAGCTATCTCACCCCAAGTTTTCTCCTATCCTTCACCACTCCTTGCCAGTATTCATTCCATTCCAGCCACACCGGCCTCTTTATGTTTCTTAAGACTTGAGCCTCACGGGTTTAGACTTGGGCTTCTCTCTGTCTTTGCCAAATGTGACTTTCTCAGTGAGCCCTATTTAAAACTGCAACCCTCCCAAACAAGCAAAGCTGTGGAAGTTCATCACCACCAGAGTAGCCTATAAGAAATTAAAGGGAGCTAACCACATGAAAAATAAAACCACCACAGTGATGGTAGAAAATAACTTTAACTCTAACAAGAAAGTTAAAATACAAACACTAAAAATAAATGAAGCTGAGTGAATGGCACATGTAATTTCAGATTCTCAGGAGACTGAGAAAGGAGGATCACTTGAGGTCAGGAGTAAGGTACCAATCTTGACAATAGAGGAAACATTGTCTCAAGAAACTAAATAAAAAAAAAACTACTAATTCCAACAATTTATTAAGATACACAATATATGAAAGATGTAATCTATGACACCATTAACATAAAATGCAATTTTATTTTTGAGGGCTTTTTTTTTTTTTTGGCCTGGTACGTGTTTTTGTTTCCTTTTTGTTGCTGTTGTTGTTTGTTTTTCTTTTTTGTGGGGAGGGAGTTGAGACAGAGTCTATGTAGCCCTGGCTGTCTTGGAACTTGCTACCATAGACCAAGCTGGCCGAGAAATCACAGCAATCCACCTGCCTCTGCATCCCAACATCTGATATTAAAGGCATATTTTTGTTTTCTTAAGAGGTTTTGCTTTTTTACCAAGGCTAGCCTCTAATATGCAATTCTCCTGCCTCTGCTTCCTGAATGCTGAGACTATAGGCGTAAACCAGTTGAAGTTAAATTTTTAGCATCTTAGAACAGACTATAACTTATAAGATGCTTTGTGTATGCCTATGATAACCACAAAGAAAAACTTAGAATAGATACATAATAAATAAAGACCAAAAAAATCAAAAACTGTGATCATTTTTTTAATAAAATCACAAAGGAAAATATCAAGAAAGAAACTGAAAGTGAAAAAACTACAAATCAGAACATAATCATTGTGGTAAGGGCTTTCAATCTATCATTAACTACAAATGAATTACATTCCCCAATCAAAAGATTTTTTTTAAATGATCAAACAACATATTACCATAATCAACTTTAACCTTCAGGAAGAAAATAAGCTGAAAGCGAGAGGATTAAAATAGATATTCCATGTAAATGAGATCCCAAAGAAAGCAGAGGTATTTTACCAGACACAAGACATTTTAAGCCAAAAATTGCCACAAAAAAGTCATCATCTGATAAAAAGTCAATTCTCAAGAAAATATGACAATTGTAAATATATCCCAAACTTGGAGTAACTAAAAAGATAGGCAAATGTTAACAGAATTGAAGACAAAATTACAGTGATCTAATACTAGGGATTTCAATACTCAACTTTTAAGAAAGGATAGATCTGGACATATAATCATTAAGAAAAAAGTTAACATGAACAATACTACAGATCAAATGAACTAAACCAACATATTTAGAATATTACACTCAACAACAAAATACACACTATTTTTAATCACAAATGTAACATTTTCTAGGGTAGATTATATGATAAGCCACAAATGTTAATAAATTCAAGATTTTAAGTGGTATTGATTTTCAGACCACAGATGGTATGACACTATTATAGAAATCACTGATGAGAAAAAAAATTTAAAAATTCACAAGTATGTGGAAACTGAGCAACACATTCCCCAAAAATCTATAGGTTAAAGAAGAAATCAAAGGAGAGATAATAAAACACCTTGGGATAAACTAAAATGGAACTATAAATAGCAAAGCATGTGTCAGGGCAAAGTCCAAGAATGGATTTATGTGAGGAGAATTCTAAGCGCTTTTGAGAAAACTCCAAGAAGACAAGACAGAAGTCTAGTAATCTCAGGTTTTTTTAATGTTTTTTCATGCCCCTCCCAGGTGTAGCAGATAGGAGTGAATTTACTTCAGAATATTCATTACAACTGGCTATTGATATTTATTTATATGCCTCTGTGGAAAAATATGTTTTTGCCATATGTGTCTCGCCCACCACGTGTGGCTTGCCCCTGTGATTGTATACTTCAATCATGTGACTTCTTTTAACCCACAGAGTATAAATCGTCTGATGCTCTGAATAAAGTTAGCTATTGCATGAGACTTTAGTCTGCCTCACTTATCGGCTCCATCCTCCCAGGTCCCACGGCCTCTAAAGCAGTAAACACATATAAACATGGTAAAAGCAGTTCTAAAAGGAAACTTTAAAACAATGAATGCCTATTTAAGAAAAAAGAAATAATCTAACTACCCAACCCAAGGGTCTAGAAAAAGATCAAAACTCAAAGATATCAAAAAGGAAATTAAAAATCAAAATAGAACAATGAAAAAAGTCTAAAAAACAGATAAGATCAATGAATCTACAAGCTAGTGTTTCAAAAGAAAGAGAAAAATGTCTGATTAGACTAAGAAACTTGGCAGGAACCTGAAAACAGGAACTGAAACAGAAGCCATAAAGGATTGCTGCCTACTGGCTTCCTTCCCATGGCTTGCTTGCTCAGCCTACTTTCTTATACCACCTAGTGGCACCACCTTCCATTAGGCTGGGCCCTTTCTCATCAACCATTAATCACGAAAATGCCCCACAGACTTGCCTATAGGCAATGTGATGCAGGTATTTTCTCAGTTGAGGTTCCTCCAGCCCAGTGGTTCTTCCAGCCCAATGTTCCTCTAAGACCCATTAATATAGTTCCTCCTGTTGTATTGACTCCCAACCATAAAATCTGTTTCATTGCTACTTCATAACTGTAATTTTGCTACTGTTATGAACTGTAATGTAAATATTTTTGGAGACAGAGGTTTGCCAAAGTGGTCATGACCCACAAGTTGAAAACTGTTGCTCTAGCCAAAACTGTATAGATTTGTGTCAAGTTGACCAAAAAAAAAAAAAAAAAAAAAAAAACCAGGGCAAATCTATACATAAATTCTCAAGATTCAAAAAAAAAAATGCTTGATCTAATTAAATTAAGAAACATTTCAGGGGTCTGGAGCCATGGCTTACAGGTAAGAGCAGTATATTGCTCTTGCAAAGGACCCAGATTTGCTCCCAGAACTCACATGACACTCACAGTCCCCTGTGAGTCCAGTTCTAGGGTATCTGACACCCACTTCTGGCCTCTGCAGTCACACACACGATGCATACCTGCAGGCAAACACTTACAAACATAAAACAAAAATTAATAAATTTTTTATTTAGCCAGGCGGTGGTGGCTCACGCCTTTAATCCCAGCACTCGGGAGGCAGAGGCCAGCGGATCTCTGCGAGTTCGAGGCCAGACTGGGCTACAGAGTAAGTTCCAGGAAAGGCGCAAAGCTACACAGAGAAACCCTGTCTCGAAAAACCTAAAAAAAATAATAATAATAATTAATTTTTTATTTAAAAGTTTCAGGTTAGAAAATCTATGTAGCCACAGATGACCTCGAACTTCTGATCCACCTACCACCACTATCTAAGGGCTAGGGTACAGGAGTGTGCCAGCAAGACTTGGGTTTTTGTAGGTAAAATTGACGAACCTTTTAGATCCAGACTAATCAAGGAGAGCGAGAGAGAGCGAGAGAGAGCGAGAGAGAGAGAGAGAGAGAGAGAGAGAGAGAACACAAAACAGAAATGACATTACAACAGATCCCATGGTAAATGCAAAAGATCACTGGGTACTACTATGAACACCCTAGAAAGCCTAGAAGAGTGAATACATCTATAGACACTTAAAACCTACCTGAACAGAATCATAAGAACACAGAAATCCTAAACAGATCAATAATGAGTGATAAGATTGAATTAAAAAGCCTCCCAACAAAGAAAAGCCCAGGACCAGATGGTTTTACTACTGAATTGCACCAAACTGTTAAAGAAAACTTCTATGAATTATCAAACTATTCGAAAAATCTGGAAGAGAATCATTCTAACCTCAGTCCATGATACCAACATTATCCTGATTCCAAGAGCAAACATATGAAGAGGAAGGAAAGATGAAGGAAGAAGACTACAAACCAACATACCTGATGAATACAGATGCAAGAAATCTTACAACTACTGACTCCAAACAACACATCAAGAAAATCATACTCCAGGATTAAGTGGTATCTTTCTCAAAGATGCTAGGAGAAAAAGAAGCTATTTACACCATTGTAAGGAATGTAAATTAGTACGGCCTTTATGGAAAACAGTATGGAGATTCCTTAAAATATTTTTAAAATTACTATATGATCCAACAATCACTTCTAGTAAGTATCTAAAAGAAATTAAATGATATTAAATATATTACATCTTCTTTTCAGCATTATTCACAATATCCAAGATAATCAACCCAAGTGTCTGTCAATGGATGATTACATAAAGAAAATGTGCTGTTTTTGTGGGGTTGTGGTATAGTATTCAACCTTTCAAAAGAAAATCTTGTGATTTTTAACAACACAGATTAATCTGGAGCATATTATGCTAAGAAAAAAAGCCAAGCACAGAAAAATAAATACTGTATGATTTTACTTATTTGTGAAATATAAAGTAATTGATCTCACAGAAGCAGAGTGCAGAATGGTAACAGCCAGGAACTAGAAGACTGGAGGGGGTGGGGGAGAACCTAGGAAAATACAAATTAAATGGCACAAAGTTTCTTGAGGATTCTGAAAAAATACTAGAACTTATTGTACAACATAGACACTATGGTTAATGCTAATACTTGAAAACACCTAAGAGTTTAGATCTTAAATATTCTGTGATGGTTAGCTTTAATTGTCAACTTGACCCAACCTAGAATCACTAGGAAGACAGTCTCAATTTGGGGATTGTATACCCTGGTTTGGACTCCACACAAATCTGTGCAGGATTATCTGAATTAAGTGGGAAAACCCAACCCACTGTGGTTGGCATCATTCCCTTGGCACTTGCTGCCAAGTCTGAAGAACAGAGCTGGATTCCTAGAACCCATATGGTAGAAGAAGAGAATAAACACTGACAACTTTATCCTCTGATCTCTGCCCATGCATGCAAGTGTGAGGATGACTGAGGAAGTATGCGTGTGTGCACACACACACATACACACACACACACACACACACACACACACACACACGAACACACACGTGCACACACACACACACACACAAATGTAATTAAAAAACTTTTTAAAGGCTACCAATTCTTCAAACACAGCTCAAAAGTCATCATCACGAAAATACGCAGTTTTTTGTTTGTTTTTTCTTTTGCAGTGCTGGGGATCAGACCTATGGCCTTACACATATTAAGCATTCATGAAGCCTACATTTTTAAATCCCAGCTGATAGAACTCATAGACTAATTTTATATATATATATATATGTGTGTGTGTGTTTATACATATATATACACATATATATACATATATACACACACACATATAAAATACACACATACACTCATACTTTTCCTCACTGGCTCTAGCTATAGAATATTAAGAAGTCATGCAATGTAGTTGGGAACATGAACTCACAGCAGTTGGGAACACATATCAATGCACAAAATCAAGCCACCCAAAGTCCCAGCATCAAAATAGGAGGGGCTCATGAAGTCCCACCCCTGTCTGAGGAGCTATCTGACAAACTGGCTGCTAAGGAAGGAAAAGTCAGTTTTCTTCAGAGATGTAGACCCTGAAAGACTACGCATGCTCCAGTAGATGGAGCCACCCATCTGTACAAACAGGCAGCACTAAATGGACTCCATGGGTATCTTTAAAAAGAGAGCACATGTAGTTGGGAGGGAAAGAACAGGGGAAGAATTTGAGTAGAAAGAAAGAAGAGTGGATTTAATCATAACACATCATATGCATATATGATATTAAAGAGAAACATTTTAAAAGAAGTCATTTAACCTTTGTAGCAGTGTTCTCATCTATAAAATGAAGGTTAAATATTTATGTTCCTCCCAAAAAAAAAAAACCAACAATATTTTTCACACAAAAATCTACAGAAAATGTTCAAAACCATTTTATACATAATAGCTCCAAACTGGCAACAAAGCAAATATCCATCAACAGAAGAATAATCAAATTGTAGTATATCCATGTAATAGAATGCTACTCACAGAATGGAATGAACTACTTATACACATAACAGAGGAATACCAGATGTTACACCCACAGAAAGAAACGGCAAAGCGAGTGTCCAATGATTCTGTTTATATGAAGCTACATATTAGGCAAAAGTAATCCTAGCTAAGAAAAAGAGGAGGAGGAGGAGGAGGAGGAGGAGGAGGAGGAGGAGGAGGAGGAGGCTGTTGAGCTGGTTGGAGGGATTGAGAAGGAGCAGGAAGGAACTTCTTGGAAGGATAGAAATATTCTACAAATGGGCTAGAGAGATGGCTCAGCAGTTAAGTGCACTATTTCCTCTTCCAGAGGACCCAGGTTCAATTCCCAACACCCATACAGAGACTTAGAACCATTTGTAACTCCAGTTCCAGGGGAACCAGTGCCCTCTTCTGGCTTCTGTAGGCAATGCAGGAATGTGGTGCATAGCACACATACAAGCAAAACACCCATACACATAAAATGAAATCACAGAAAAAAAAAAAAGAAATGCTTTACATATGGATTAGTGGTTCACAGTTTATATTCTAGAATAAACCCATACAGTGGGGAAGAATATACTGTGGGACCGACTTCCAATTTAGCTGTTCGCTAGAATCATAATTATGTAACTTTGGATATGTTATTATTCCCTCAGGACTTATTTTCTTTCATAATATAAAATAACATCTACTTTACAAAGTTAAGTGGTAGTGCGCTAGAGTGGAAATTTCCACCAGATGACACATAGATGCCCAAATAATTTCTGAAATATTACAGAAAACGCAGTACATGATAAATGTCTTCCTCTTTCTCCCACTTCTCTCCCATTTCAAGACCCTGAGGGTCAGTATCAACAACTGAAGACCTCTCCCCTACAGCAGGAAAGAAAGACTGCAGCACTGCACGGCTCACTGGTTACACAGAAATACCTCCTTTCAGTCATCCCAACCAGTCTGTGAAGCTGAGAACTCTACAAGCCTTCCCAAGAAAGACAGCTTTAGAGGACACACACTTTGCAAGCAGACACCAAACCCTATGACCATATGAACTAATATGAAGAATATGAAGAATGTGGCAGCCACTGGAAAACAGAGCGGACATCCAAAGGGCACACTGAGGAGAATGGATCTCTACAGTCAGACTCATACAGACTCCAAGGCTGCCATGTACACATTACATGTGTTAGGAAAGTTATCTAATTGCTTTTTTAAGAGTTCACAGTTAGACAAAGGGAGTAGAAATATCTACCCTGTAGGTTTATTTTCAAATATAAAAAAATTTTATGTGAAGAACCTGACAGCCCAGAACCACTATTCAAAATCTGATAACTGTACAATACAGAAATTATGAGTGACTGTTCATGAAGTTTCCTGATTTTCTGAATTATAACTATACCACAATTACAAACACCAAAGGCTGAAATTATTAAATTTAAATATACTTTTGAATTAGAGAAAAAGAATAATGGCTCAGAATGGAATCATAACCTCTTAAATTCTACCAGATCCTGATTTACTCCAAATCTCACCACCTTGCCTCAAGCACTGCTGTTCCATTTGGCACTTAGTAGATTATTACCTCTGCCTCCAAATTGAAATAAGTCATGATGCTGAGGCAGAATTCTGAATAAGAGGGTAGCCTGGGCTACACAGCAAAACCTTGTCTAAAAAAAAATTCAAATTTTCTTTCTTCTGGGAAAATTCAAGATAGTTCTTTGAACAAAAGGAAAACTACTGCAATGTGTACACTAATAAACATGAGTAGGTGGTATGTGCTTCACTATACAGCATCTCAAGATTGCAAGAATTTCTAGGAAGCAATCCCTTCAATGATATAATCTTTAAAAAAGAATTCAAAGATAGCACAAGAATGGAACACATTAAAAATTAAAACAGTGGGCCGGGCGGTGGTGGCGGCGCACGCCTTTAATCCCAGCACTCGGGAGGCAGAGCCAGGCGGATCTCTGTGAGTTTGAGGCCAGCCTGGGCTACCAAGTGAGTTCCAGGAAAAGGCGCAAAGCTACACAGAGAAACCCTGTCTCGAAAAACCAAAAAAAAAAAAAATTAAAACAGTAGCAGTATGTAGGTTAAAGGGCCATGTCCTCATTTCTGCAAGAGATATTTAAATAACTAACAAGTACAAGAAAAGATGTTCAAATCACTAGCCACTAGGTAAACAAATCAAAACCACAATGAGGTATCACTTCACATCACTCAGCTATCTACAGTCAAAAAGACAGGACTAGAATGTCAGAGGAAATGGAGAAAATGGAACCTTCCTCACACACTGCAGTGGGAATGTAAACTGGTACAGCTGACCTAGTACAGCATCTGGCCATTCCTCAGTGAGTCACCATACAACCCAGCAATTCCACTCCTACAGCCACTCACAGGAAATGAACACACGAGACCACACAAAACTTACACAAGAATGTCCACAGCAGCACTGCCCTAACAACTACAAATAAAAACATACAAATGACCAAGAATTGTCCAACAGGTAAATAAAATGGGGGATGCCTACACAATGGAATGCTAGCTACTCATAAAAAGGAGTGAAGTGCTAGTACATGCTGTCGTATAAACGATTCTTTAAAATGTGCCAAACAGAAGTAGCAAGCTACAACAGACCACGTATTAGATGATTTTATTAGTGTGCTATGTCTGGTAAGGCAAACCCATGGGTTAGTATTCAGCTGGGATTAGAGGTCAGGAAGGTCTGGGGCAAAACTGTATCATCTGGACATGACAGAACCCCTGAGCTCACACACTCACAGCAGCTGTGGTTGCCCACATGCAAACTGAACAACACAAAGCCAGTCAACATGCTAGCACAGGGTGGGAAGAGGGTCATGGGCTCCCACTCCTAACTGAGGAGCTATGGGAGAGTCAGTTTTCTTTAAGGGTATAGCTCAACCCCACTCCAGTAGATGGCCCCAAACCTAGGAGTTACAGGCAGCACAAATTGGAGTCAGTGGGTTATTAAAAAGAAACACACTGTCAGTCACATTTGGTTCTAGAATAAAGTATCTCTTATTCTCTTTAACTTAAAAAAAGTTTTAAAGAGGATACAAAATTGAGGGGGTAATAAGGAGGTGGGTGGATCTGGAAGGTATTAGGGGGAACAGGTGATGAATATGATCAAAATAAGTTTAGTTTTTTAAAAAACTTCAAAGAATAAAAATAATTAATTCTTTTCTTTAAAAAAATAAAGTCCAGCCGGGCGGTGGTGGCGCACGCCTTTAATCCCAGCACTCGGGAGGCAGAGCCAGGCGGATCTCTGTGAGTTCGAGGCCAGCCTGGTCTACCAAGTGAGTTCCAGGAAAGGCGCAAAGCTACACAGAGAAACCCTGTCTCGAAAAACCAAAAAAAATAAAAAATAAAAAAAAAAAAATAAAGTCTAAATGTTTTCCTGAGTTTGGTACTTAACACTGTTATAGATAAATTCAAAAGCTATTAATAATTTTTCACATTTTTGATAAGTACAAACTAAGTATATTAGAGCAAAAATGAGTATCTTTAAAAGTGATACAGAAACTTCGTAATCCCTTATTGTTTAAAGAGTTTTTCAATTGCTTCAGTACATACTGCCATGAATAAATCAACCGAGAAGTATTTCTTCCTGTCAATATGGCTTGGCCAACTAAAAACGGCAGCACCACCTCTTTCTTCAAAAGTAGGCCAACATATACTACAATTTTTACAAATAAAATGGGGACATGGGTGTCTTTTATGGAAAAATATCAATCGTGTAGATTGCTCAAAAAGACTGATATACAGCAGTTCATTCTCTACTTTTGCAAGCTTTCAAAATACACAAGAAACCCACTATTTAAATTTAAGGTCAGTCTGAGCTACAAAGACCTGTCTCATGAGACCAGAAATGTGCTGGAATGATTTCTCAGCCAGTGAGGTGTTTGCCACACAAGCAACAGCATCAAACATGAGCCACTGATTTCAACTCTCAGTACCCATTGAAAAAGCCCAGGTATGGTTACCCACAGTTATAAACCAAAATCAGGGAAGCACAAACAGGATTACTAAGACTTGCTGACCAGCTACCCTGTCTAACCAGTTAAGCAAGGCCCAAGTCCCAGCAAAAGGCCCTGTCTCAAAAAATAGAGTGGCCAGCTCCTGAGGAATGGCAGCTCAGCTTGGCCTCTGGCTTCTACCTACACCAGTAGATTAAAAAAAAAAGAGTGGGGGGCGGGGAGAACTACTTAGCAACATTCATGAAATCCTTAGTATGTCAGAGAGGGAATTCTCTTTCACTAAGGGTAGCTCCAGCACTGGACTGCAGAGATTTTTTTCACTGTCTGAATCTATGAGTTTGCTTTCTCTTCGTGTAATAAGACAGCTGACCAAAAGCAACTTGGGGTGGGTGGATTTCAGCTTAAAGTTTACAGTCTGTCATGAAGGAAAGTCACGATGGATTCAGCCTGGATGCAGGAACTGAAGCAGAGGGTACAAAGAAAGCTGCTTACTGGCTTGCCTCTCCTGGCTGTCTCAGCTGGCTTTTCTGCACTACCAGGGACCACCTGTCTAAGGGTGGCACCATAAGCAGTGGGCTGGGCTCTCTCACATCTATCACCAATTAAGAAAATGTCCCATAGACTTGTCTACAGGCCAATGTGATGGAGGAATTTTCTCAATTTAGATTCCCTCTTCCCAGATGACTAATCAAGCTGACAAAAAAAAAAAAAAAAAAACCTAACCAGCACAGTACTAAGCAAGACTTAGCCAAAAATGCTTGTAAAAAAGTTACATCACCTAGAAAGAAAAAAAAAAATGCAAAAAGAATTACATTGACTTAATTTTTATTAAACAAGCCACTTGCAGTATTTTCAATTTTTCAACTTTTTACTTTATTATTTTATGTGTATAGGTGTTTGTCTACGTACTATTTGCATGTCCGGTGCATGAGGAGACCAGAAGAGGGTGTCAGATCCCCCAGAACTGGTGATGAACCATCATGTGATTGCTGGGAATTGAACCTGGTTCATTTCCTCTAGAAGAGCAACTGGTGCTCTTGATCCTCTGAGCCATTTTTCCACCCACAGCCATTTGTAATTTTTATGTCTACACTTTCAAAAACGATAATTCCACAGTATTGATATTGTACCATTAGTGAAGACTGTTATATTACCTAGCATATAACAGCATACACTGTGTGTACAAGTATGTATGTGTGTGTGGGTATGCATGAATGTGTGTGGATGCCACAGGTTAATGTCAAATGTTTATTCAGTCACTCTCTACCTTATTATTTATGTGTGCACATATGGGCAAACACAAGGCCAAAGGTTCACTGTCCACTGTTTTTGTTTTTGGTTTTGGTTTTTTGCTTTTTGGAGACAAGGTCTCTCACTGAATCTGCAATTCTCTACTCAGCTAGCCTGGCTGGTCATCAAGCCCCTGGAATCTACCTGTCTCTGCCACAACCACCATCACCCTAGTAGTGTGGCTACAGATGTATACTGCTACATGTGTCCCCTCAAAATTCATATTGAAATCCTAGCTTCTGAGGTAACAGTAATAGGTAAACACTTGGGGAGGTAATTAAGAGCAAGGGTCTTCATAAACAGGATTGATACCCTTATAAGAGAGGTTAAAGGAAGACCTCTGTCCCTCCTCATGTGGGGGTATAGAAGGTGTCATCTAAAATCAGAAAGTAGGTCATCACTAAACACAGAATCAGCTAGCACCTTCATCTTGGACTTCCCCAACCGGAACCGTGAGAAATCAATCCCTGTTCTCTATACACTTCTCAGTTTAAGGTCTTTTGTTACAGAAGCCCAGCAGACTAACTCGGAGAATTTTACAAATGCAGCTCAAGGGAATGGGGAAAAGAGCAGGAATGGAGCATTTGCTGATGGCTTGCTATGCGGTTCTTTACAGAAACAATCCTTTTCTGCTGGTAACAATTTTATGAGGTGGATGGTATCCAAATGAGGGAAGCTGAAGGACAAGGTGCACTTGAGACTCTGGCCTTCAAAGCCACCACACCCCACTTTCTCCCACCAACGCCATTTCCCAAGTGACATTTAAAATGACTCTATTAAAGATAGATATCAGTGGACATTCTCAAGTCATTTCAGTGTGCTTAAGTCAATCTGCAAGCATTTTGCAGAAAGTCATGGTTAACATAAAAAAATACCAATGCAAAGCACCAACATAGGCCAGGGTGGGTTAATGCTGTGCTTATCAACCTTAACTCAGGATTCTAACACATCACCAGCAAGTGATCTGGGTAAGTCATAATCTCTTTGAGCCCCAGGTTCCCTATTCATAAATGTCCACATCACCTGTCTCATTCTTCCCCCATACGATGCTGATGGGAAAAAAAAAAATCTGTAAATTGTAGTACATACATAAGGAATCATTGTGTTCGGAAAGATAATTGTAGTGAATTGCTATTTCGTGAACAATAACTTGGCACACTTGAGAAATACAGTCCCCCACCAGCAGGAAGCAGCCCTAGGGCTGACGGGCCCTCTTCAGAGGGAGCCTCTTGACAGCAGCAGGTGCTGCTTGGGGAGCAATTTTCTGGCTGCTTTCTAACAAGTTCAAAGCTCTCTGCAGTCAGCTACTGACTCTAACCTGCTTCCTTGAGCAAACCTGAGCAGAGGGGAGGTGCTAACAAATTACTGGGGTGAGGACACTGAGGCAGGAGGCTCCCAGGTGAGAGGCCTTGCTTTTGCACCTGACCTGAGGCCCCAACGTTAAACATTTGTAAAATGGGAAAGGAAAAAAAAAAAATCCTTCCACCCACTGCTCCCCTGAGAGAGCTAAAACCTGAATCAAGTTTCATGGAAGTGTGGCCAACCCCTGGCGGAAAAGATGCTGAAGTGGTCAACTGCCAAATGCAGGCAAGCAGCTCCTGAGGACCCCGCGGCAGGGACATGCCAGAAGCCTGGACTACCTGCTAGAGACAGCATCCTGCCCCGGGCTCGCTCCCGGCCCGGACGGAGCTCACGGTCCCAAGACCCTCACAGCCCAGTGGGGCTGAGGGCCGGCTGGACCCTCCCCACCCCGGCCGGGCCTCCTCGGTCAACCCCCACGGCTCCCCTCCCCGGGTCCCACGCCCAGGTGCCTGAGGAGGTGGAAGGGTGTTCCGCCGCCATCTTGTCCCCTCAGCCCCGCAACACAGGTTGCCCGCGCCCCTCTTGGGCCCGTCAGGGTCGAGGAGACGCGCGCCCCTCGCGGACACTTACCCGGGCCGCCCTGCGCACTTCGGGGCGGCTCCCAAGGTCCCGGCGGGAAAGGGGCGTGGTGGGGCGGGGCGGCCGCCGAGAACCGGGCGGGGCGGATGGCCTGCGCACCACGTGACGCCAGCCGAAGCCTAGCCCCGCCCCCTAGGCTGTCCCGGGCTATTCGCGCAGGCGCATCCGGGCTCACGCCTTGGAAAAGTGAAGAGTTTACTCTGCGCTTACTTCCCCAAAGCTGTTCTTTTTCCTTGCACTGATAGTCCTCGGATTTTGGCCGCACGGGCCCCTTTCTCAGATTCAGCCTTCCCTCCTGCCTGTCTTATCACCACAGTCCACATATGAAGGACCTAGCAGGTCCTCTTGAGAAATCTGTGCATGATAGTGTTTCACAAAAGCACTTGGAGCTTAGCCAAGTGGAGCTTAGCCTGAATTCTAAGGCTTGTTTCAGACGTCGTGTGCCAGACTTGGATCCAAGGAGCCAAGCACAAAGACCTAACAGATATGTTTAAGCTATTTCGAAGACGTAAGCACAAGATGAATATGTGTCGATATTTAAATCACAGTTCTAAACTAAATGGAAAAGAGATTGTGCACATCATAGTATCAAGGGAATATTCCAGGCTACTTTTCATCCAGCTGACGCTGAAATTCTGAGTTCCCTCAGCCTTCTTACCCACAGCAGGTGGGAAACCAGTGGGTACTGAAGTCTACCTCACTTTCAGGAGTGGAAGAGCTATGGAAGCAGGTGCACACTATATTAGTGGTTCCTTCTAGGTCCTCTCTCTTGGTTTCTTGGAAAACCCATTCGTTCACTTGTCTGACAACTAGTTATGAAGCACCTGCCATGTTAGATACACTAACTGCTTAGAGTTAATAATGAACAAAATAGATCTTCCCCAGAAAATTATCCTGGGGAAAAATGTTCTTGATATGGGAGGAAACACGAATAATAAACATCAAATGGGAACAGAAGGGTCATAGTACAACATAAATGATGGTCAGGGTGTTGTTTCTCTTATTAATCATCTTATCATATTCCCATGAGCAATTTACAAGATATCACTACTTCAATTACTATTCAGGTCTGGACTTAGTGCACTTTGGTTTCTGCCCATTCTTTCCAAAGTCACTAAGGATTTCCCTACTGCAAATCCTGCTGACATTATCACCACAACCTGCAGTAGCTTTAAATTTTAATTTCCCCAAAGGCCCAGGTATTGAAGGCTTTGGTTCAGTGGTGGTCTTACCAGAGACCAAGGCCATGGAACAAGTAGATCCCAACAAACCAGATCAGCAATTCTCCCCCAAACCAAATAGAAATGATTATTAGATCAGTGCCTTATTCACCCATCATCAGAGAGGCTTTCTCCTGCAGCAGATGGGAGCAAATACAGAGACCCACAGCCAGACATTATGCAGAGAGAGATAGACTCCGGAACACACAGCTCTAAATGAGATATCTCCATCAAATCATCCCCCTTAGAGCTCAGGGAACCCCAAGGAAGAGGGGGCAGGAGTGAGGGAGACAGAGGGGACAGAAGAAACCAAGAGAACAAGACCCTCTAAAACCACTGAGCAAAGCTCATATGAATTCAGATACTGAAGCAGCAATCCCAGGGCCTTACACCAGTTGGCATCAGGTCCTCTGCATAATACTTTCAGTTTATTATTTTTAGGGGACTTCTGAAAGTGTGAATGAACGGGACTCTGATTCTTGTGCTGTCTCTTGGGGCCTTTTTATTTTTCTGTTGCCTTTTTTCCTTTATTAAAAGATTTCTTTTATTCATTTTACATACTAACCACAGATCCTTCTCTCTTCCATCCTCCTGCTTCCCCCCCCCCAGCCTTCCCCCCCAACCCACCCCCCATTCCCTCCTCCAAAAAGGTAAGGCCTCCCATGGGGAGTCAGCAAAGCCTGGTACTTTCAGCTGCGGCAGGTCCAAGCCCTTCCCCCTGCATCAAGGCTGTGCAAGGTGTCCCACCATAGGTAGTGGGCTCCAAAAAGCCAGCTCATGCACCAGAGATGGATCCTGATCCTACTGCCAGGGGACCCCTCAAATAGACCAAGCTACACAACTGTCTCGCTTATGCAGAGGGTCTAGTCCAGTCCCATGGAGGCTCCACAGCTATTGGTCTAAAGTTCATGAATTCCCACTAGCTTGGTTCAGTTGTCTCTGTAGGTTTTCCTGTCATGATCTTGGCCCCCTTTGCTCATAGAATCCCTCTTCCCTCTCTTCCATTGGACTCCTGGAGCTCAGCCTGGTACTTGGCTGTGGATCTCTGCATCTGCTTCCATCAGGTACTGGATGGAGGCTCTATGATGACTTTTCTGTTGCCTTGGATTGTCCAACTTTGATAGATGGTTTTGTTTTTTCTCACTGTATTTTACTTTGTTACATTTTGTTGTTATGTCTTAGAAGCCTGTTCTTTCTAATGAGAGACAGAAAGGGAGTGGATCTGGATGGAAAAGGAGGTGAGGAGAAACTGGGAGGAGGAGAAGGAAGGAAAATGTATTCAGAGTCTATTGTGTGAGAAAAGAATCTATGTTTAATAAAAGGGAGAAAAATAGAAAAGATACTGATTAAAAAGCAGAGTGGGAAAGTCAGTCAGTGAAGCTACCTCAAGCATTCAAGCACAGCATCAGCCCTGTCTTCTAAGGCACTGTCACCAGGCCGGATTAACCATTATTGCAAGACTGTCAAGTAGTGTCTCAGCGTGACTGTTGCTCTGATGTTGACTATGACCAAAAGCACCTTTGGAGGAAAGGGTTCATTCTGCTTACACTTCTGGGCAACAGTCCATCACAGAGGGAAGCAAGGGAGGAACTCAAGCAGTGCAGGAACCCAGGGCAGGAGCTGATGCAGAGCCCACAGAGGAGAGCTGCTTACTGGCTTGCTCCTCATGGCTTGCTCAGCCTGCTTTCTTACAGAACCCAGGACCACCAGCCCGAGTGTGGCACTGCCCAGGATAGGCTAGTCCCTCTCCCATCAATCACTAATTAAGAAGATGCCCCACAGGCTTGCCTGGCTACAGCCCTATGGAGGCACTCCCCCTCCCCCACCCCCGCATCTTCCCTTCTTTGAGATGACTGCAGCTTGTGTCAAGCTGACATAAACTAGCCAGCACAGGTAGATTTTGTCCATACAAAGTTGTCTGATCACTTGTTTTGATGCTTGCACAAGATGCTTATACATCAGACCTGTTTTTAGAATCCGAGGTGATTTGGGGAGAAATTACCCAGAGCAGAGGAATAGACACAAAATGGAGGTGGAAATGCCAAGCTTTTATTATGCACTCTGTAGCAAGCAGCATCCTCCTGCAACCTCAAAGAACGAGGCTGCTTGGAGCCTGCTTGGGGTCCACTGGAGTAGTCAACCCACATCCAGGCAAATTTAGAGGGAGGAACGGCACAGACCCTTCTATATACATCCATCCTGCTAGACCAGCCCTCCAGTGGGACTCAGGCACCTCTCCACCTGTCCTCTTGCTGACAAGCCCCAACCCAGCTGGTAATTGACAGGCTGAAGAACAGGCAAGTCAAAGTTCTGGGCTACCTCCTTGGAAACCTGCCCAAGGACCAAAGTCCGTGGCTATCTCTACTTTCCCTCACTCCTGTGCCTCCTCCTCTGCCTCTCTGTTACATCTGTTCACTTCATGTACTTTTAGAAATATACATAAATGGGCATTTTCTGTTCTTCACACTGTAGACACACCCTACTTGAGTATCCATTCTCAGTGGATCCCAAACTACAGTAGATGTAAGGGTTGATGTCAGGGACACCTGTTAGAAAACATACTTCAGGCCTCATCTTGAACAATTACAAGTGAGTGAATCTGAGGTAGGGTGCTAGAATTTAGGAACCTCACCCCAATGTCTGCTGATTCAGAGAATCAAGGAGCCATATTTTAAAGTATTTTTCCTCAAAGCTTTCTCCTATTATTAATATGTATGGCTTTATTATATTATTCCTGTTTTCATTGCATTAGTGTTGGCAATCGAGCAGCAATTTTCTCAAAATCTGTGGTCACAGACATGGATGTATATTTGTTCATAAAGCACTTGCAGATGCAGACCACTGTACCATGAAATTACTCCAGTGGTTTTGTTTATAGTCTCACCATAGTGAATACTGTGAATCAAGAAGCAACATTGATTCAACTATGGGAGAACGCAAACTACTCCAGAGAGAAGCTGTTTGTGTCCACGCAGACTCTTCTATAGAAGTGATTTCAACTTGAAACAGTCAGTATACTGCACTTACGTCTATAAAATCCAAATTGCTAATTATCTCTAACATTTTGCTTCTATGAGATTGCTGTTACTTCTTCATTTTCAACTTTACCACAGGGAAAGTAATATTATTTACTCATATCTATCAACATGATTCATAACTATTGCCTAATTATTTGGTATATTTATATTTGTTATATATGTGTCTGTCTTGAGTTGCTAATTAAAACTCTAGTCAGTCACTTAACATTGGTCCAATGGAGGCATTTATAGAAATACAGCTGAAATATTTCTGAACAAACAACTTACAGGATGCCTCATACAGAAGTAATTCCTGTATTAAAAACATTTCCCTCAAATATCCTCATATTTATTGGAACTAATTAGAAGTAAACAGAAACTATGAGTATCCTTAGGGCACATTTACCTGCAGGCACTGGGTCCATTGTTGATAGTTTATTGTTTCTAGAGCTTCACAGCATGCATACTGTTGTGCAATGCCTTGGTCTAAACTACTGAGTGGAATGAAAGAATGAATGATGCACTCTGTAGCCTTGGCACCTCCTTTGCCAAAGTCCTCCTGAGAGATGCTGCAGTGAGCAATGGATGGGTGGCTGTGGAAGCTGTTGCCTCAGCCAGTGAAGTCCACCTGTTCCTCCTTCAGTCCTAACCATGGAGTACAGATTCTCCCACTCCTGAAGAATCTAAACCACACAGTACAGATTCTCCCACCCCTAAAGAGTCCAAACCATACAGAACAGATTCTCCTACTCCTGGAAAGTCCAAGCCACACAGTTCAGACACTCCCACTCCTGAAGAGTCCAAACCACACAGTACAAATTCTCTGGCTTCTAAAAGTCCAAACCACACAATACAGACTCTCCCACTCCTAAAGAGCTCATTTGATTTAAGAACTGTTTTATCTCATTTCAAACACAAAGTTAGAATTAAATATCAATGTGGGGACTGGGGAGAAGGCTCAGTGAGTAGAGAGCTTGCCATGCAACCATGAGGACCTCTGTTTGAACGTCCACAACCCATGTAAAGCTGGGGCTGCAATGCTTGCCTATAAAATCCCAACAGCGGAGGTGACGATTGAAAAATCCCCTGAAGCCCAAGGGCCAATAGCCCAGCATGCAGTAGGTAATGACAGCATCAGACAAGGTGGGAAGAGAGGACCAACGTCTGAGATTGTTCTCTGACCTTTTCGAGTGCATGACTGTACTTATCCCCCACACCCTCTTCTCTCTCAACACATAAGTGGAATTTCATCTGCTATTACAAATTAGAAGGAACAAAGAAAATGAAACCCAGTTAACTGGCTGCAAATGAGCAGCTACAGCACACCAATGGGAAGAGGGTCCCTACATAGACTGAGAGCTGTTTATGATGTGTGGATTTATAAATTTAGAGATTTGGAGATTTGCACTCGCTTGTTTGCCAAGGCTAGTATAAGTGATGCTCCTGCTTCAGGGTCTTGAGTAGCAGGAACTACGAGAGGATTTAGTACCAGGTTCAGCCCTCAAAATATTACTCAACTAAGAGCCTTATATGAAATAATGAAGTACCATTTCACCTACATTATGATACAGGGCAAGTGACTACACCCCAGTTCTTTATGAATGAGGTAGGAGATGGGGTCATCATGTTTACTTCCTACTTGAAGGCTGGTGGGGCCTGTGTTGTCAGTGAACATGACTCTTTTTGACCTGAATAGATCAAATGAGACTGATGCACAGCAGGTGTTCATAAACTTGTGCAAATTCCCAGCACCTTCATTCAGGGCCTTTAAATTGCATTGCCCATGAGAACTGTAACATCATATTGCATATTCATTTGTTGGAAGTATATGTCCCCAACTACATCAGATTCTGAGATTAAAGAGGGACAAACTGTCTCTTTTCCCCATCTATATCCCGAGTTCAGCTCTCTGCATTATCAATAGGATGGGACACAAGATTGGGAACTGGCAAGTCCATATAAAGAGCTCACAGAATAATCAGTTAAGGTATGGTCAGTGTCATTATTCCCATGCTCACAGATTAAAAGAAAGCCTACGTTTTAAAAAGGAAACAATACACCTGGTTTTCATGCTTTCAGAGAAGTTTCTGCCTGGGTCTTATTTTTTAATAAAATTGAGCCGTAAAAAGGCAACAAAGCTGGGTAGTGGTGGCTCACTCCTTTAATCCCAGCACTTGAGAGGCAGAGACAGGTGGATTTCTGTGAGTTTAAGGCCAGGCTGAACTATAGAGTGAGTTCCAGGACAGCCAGGGCTAGGCAGAGAAACCCCGTGTGGAATAAAAAAGCAAACAGACACACCTTCATAAGAATGCTTTTCTGGGTCTCCATTGGACCTGCTTGTCTCCACAGCCCACTCCCTTTCCCACACATAGTCCTTCCTTTCTTAGGGCGGAGTGACCAAGGAAAAAATGTGTTTTATGAAGGTGTCAGAATCCATTTTGTCTTAAAGGGACAAAATACCATAGAGTGGTTATTGTATAATGAGCAGACACGTATTGGCTCACAGTTTTAAAAAGCTGCAAGTCCAAGATCGAGGGCTGAGCATCTGTTTCAGCCTCCTTATGATGTAATAAGAAGAAATTCAGACTCTCAATGTCCCAATGACTTTTCCTCAAGTGAGTCTGTGTTGCTAACCACAAAGTTATTAGTGCAAAATCTGGAAACCTTATTTAAATCATTACCTGAGTAAGCAGGAACACATATATCAATTCCTTGACCAAATGATCAGTTGGTGAGCATCACAAGGGAATGGGCATTTGGGCTAGATTATTTTGTTGTCATTTAAAAAAGCATTTTCTATAAGTGAACATAATACATATTTGTACATATAGATATCAGTATGTGTGTATTGTCTTGGACTACCTACTGGCCCAAACCCATGTCAGCCTGAGGGAGCTACCAATCTGCCCCAGAGCCAGTGATCCTACCTCCCTGGCCAGGGATCTTACACCCTCCAGGTTGGGCCTGAGTCACCTACCGGACTGTTGACCTGCATTGTATGGGGCCCATGGACACAAAGCATGTCCTCCAGGCTGCGAAGTCCCACTCTTTACATTTTAATCAGCTGAGACTTGTTGCGTGAGCAGAGGGAGGGCCCTGGACAGGGTGGGGGTGACAGAGGCAGACAAATCCTAAGGAAGGGGCTGTGGATACATACCCTCATTCCATCCCTAGGTCTACAATAGAGAACTGAGGCTCAATGAGTAACTACTTGGAGACACACACTGACGTAGTAGTCAGTCCAGGGTATGGACTGAGCATTCTGACTCCCAGTCTTAGGCTCCATGTACTGTTGTAAAGTATTATTTTAAGGTGTGTTACTTTTATGTTACATTTGTTTAACTCTGTGAAGCTGTGTTACTGTGCCTGTCTAAAACACCTAATAAAGAACTGATAAATAAAAGGTCTAATAAAGAGCAGAAGGGCCAATAGCTGGGCAGGAAAAAGGATAGGCGGGGCTGGCAGGCAGAGAGGATATATGGAAGGAGAAATTTGGAAGGAAGGAAGAAGTAGCCAGAGAACCAGCCATGGAGTAAGAAACAAAGACAGGTATACAGAAATAGAAAAGGAAAAGCCCAGAGGCAAAAGGGAAATGGGATCATTTAAGGTTAAGAAAAGCTGCCTAGAAATGAGCTAAGCTAAGGCCGAGCATTTATAATTTAGAATAAGCCTCTGGGTGTCATTTATTTGGGAGTTGGATGGTGGGCCCTGCAACGGAGCAAAAACAAACAACAACAATGCAGCCTTTCCCATCTTCCTCTGTTCACATCCTTAGCCTAAGTTCACCCACCCTTGGGTATGCCGTGTCCGTCTCTTCGGCAGGGGACCTGTTATGGGAAAGATGAGAGTCCCATGGGGCATTAGAGGTGGGTGTTCTCTTCCTTGAGCCCTCACTGTATTCCTACATGCTTTCAAGGACACATTTTGCACTAGACTAGGGACAGAGAAGGATGTTGTCTCAAACTGATCATGCCTTGCTGAGACTAAGAGTGTGCATGGGAAAGAGGTGACCATCCTGAAGGCCAGCATCCACATGGTGGAATTCCTGAGGCTGTGCAAGTCAATTGAGCACATCTGAGTCCAAATCCTGACTTCACTTTTACTTTGTGGCAGTGGTGTAAGACTCCTTGTCTCTGTGTGTCAGTTTGCCTTGAATAACACGGAGCTGGTAACCTCTGTGGCTCTTGGGATTGAATGAGACAAAATGTCAAGCACTGGCCTAGATCCTAGAAATCTGCGAGGTCCCGGGAATCAGGGGCTGCCAAATACATGGAGGCCACACTGCAATGTTTGCACACACTGGCCTTCAGGAGAAAGCAGGGTCTTCACCCTCCAGTTAACTGGCTGTGTGACCCTGACTACATTCCCACTCCCACTCTGGACTCTGTGCTGTATGTAAGGAGA
Organism: Peromyscus eremicus; assembly: GCF_949786415.1. Taxonomy (NCBI): domain Eukaryota; kingdom Metazoa; phylum Chordata; class Mammalia; order Rodentia; family Cricetidae; genus Peromyscus; species Peromyscus eremicus. The sequence continues at coordinate 50,309,726 of NC_081422.1, forward strand.
ACAGGCAGATGAGCCCAAAGAGACATAGGGAATCGCATTGCTCCCAAGTCCCCATGACTGAGGAGAGAACCATCCTAAAGGTCACTAGGGGCAGGGAAAAGGTGTGTGTTGGGATATTTTCAAGGACTGAGCTGTATTATAAGTGAGTCTAGAGAACGTCTCAGATGTCTGCTGCCTGCAGTCCTCCCGTCAGACACCAGCATCATCCTTCAGGCATCCAGGGGCAGGTAAGGGTCAATGACAGATCCCAGTGCTGTGCCCCACAGCCCTGAGCCTACACTGCACAGAAATGCTGCTAAAAGTGAGACCATCTGCCTTCCCTCCCCTTCCCATGCTTTCCCAAATCAGCACACCTGGATGGCCTTCTCTCAGTCTTTATATCTGCCTCTGTCTCTAGAGGACAGGTGACACCTGCCCCCGGGTCAATTAAGAATCATAGTCCCATTCCTCATGAAGCCTGAGTATTTGTGATTCAGATTGAATCACTGAGAAGTCCATTGACTGCTGAACAGATGAGTCTGGCCTGGATCCTAGAAATCTGCCCAAGGGCCCTGTCGACTGTACCCACCACCCACCCACCCAAGTCACTGCCTTGGATAGGAGTTATTTCCATGACTCAGACCCTAAATCAAAGGGGCCAAAGGCCACACAGGAGCCTTCCATGGCTTCAAGAAAGCAGCAGTGGCTACGAGGCCCCAGGGAGTCTTTCAGATCCAGATGCTCCTCTGGGGGCACTGTTTCACACACTCCCATCACCTTGTCACCTGTCCGTCATTCCACAAACACTTAGGGCGCCTACGTGGAGCCCAAAGTTCTCTCGTGGACAAAACACAAAGTCCTTCCCCTCTTCAGCTGACAGCTAGTGAGGGAGGCAGGCACTGGTAAGATCGGGAAATGAAACTCAGAGAAGATGGGTTGGATACATTCTAGACAGAACAATTAAAATACAGAAAGAGAATGCAATGATGGGCATGATGTTTTAGAGAGTCTAGTATGGCCAGAGAAAGCCTCTCAGGATTCATGGTGTTTGCAGACAGGCCTGAGGGAAATGAGAAGGGGGTCATTTGGGCACAGGGCAGTAGGATGCTCTGAGCAGAGGGAAGAGCAGAGCAGGATCCTGGGGTGGGGTAGGACATAGATTCAGGAAGCAGGCTGTTCTGGCCCCTCTGGAGAGGTTGAGGAAGCAAGTGTACAAAAGTGCAGGACAGGGTGCCAGCCTGAGGGCCTGGAAGGTCCTCAAAATGACTGCAGTATTAATGTACGGTGGAAGCCTCTGAGTTTGTTTTATTGTTTAATATACAATAATATTTACATGCTTTTAAAACATTTTAACAATTCAGTTCTTTCTAGTCAGTTGTGCAGACCCAACCACCATCAAGCTGAGCACTTCATTAGTAGTCACTCCACAGTCTCATTCCTTGTAGGATGGTGCTCAGTGAAGTAGCTTATTTCACTCAAGAATAGAGCTGGGGTGTGGATGTGAGCCCCAAGAAGTGTTCCTGCACCAGCCACCGGGTACATGAGAGGTGGGGCAAAATGTATGCATTAGCCATATGTACCTTGCCATGTACCACTCTAAAGGAACCAGGTTCTAAGATATAATACTTTGAGAAAGAAAGTTCTGCTGACCTTCACCTTGTATCCCAAACACTGGCTGAGGTCAAGGTCCTGTCCTGTCCTGAGAACAGACTAAATTTTAATAGATTTGTGACAGCTATCACTTCGACAACCTTTGTGAAAGGCTGTGATGTTTTGTTCTTGACTAGAGATTAAGTCAATAGCATTGGAACCAAGGACTTCTGGTGCCAATGCCTGCAGGTTTCCTCAAGGAAGGGAATCCTTTGCAACAAATGCCTTCAAGTTGAAAGTTCAAGAATCTCAGTCCAGTATCATGGACTCCATTCATTATCCACTCCTGTCTCTGGGCTACCACACTAAAGGTGGCTCTGGCTGTCCAGAGGCTGAAGTAAGCTGAAGGCCAGTGTGGTCCTGAAGCCTACTGGCCCCAAGCAACAGTGCTAAAGCCCTGGCCCCAAATGTTCTAACAGGTCATGCAATTGGACCCTTGGGTTGGAACTAGTCGGGCTGCTTGTGGAAGAGGAAGGTGAGGGAATATAGAACCCACTCCCCACGGGATATCTTTGTTTTTCCCAGAACAGGGGTTAGTGGTTTCCTCCTACTTCCTGCCTTCTGAGCCAGGGCTTAAGCATTCTGGCTCTTCTGTGTCATTCATGTCTTCTGATAAGAACAGAATTCTGGCCTCACTGTCAAAGTCATCTGGAAAAGGTACAGAGACATCAGAATCTCTATACACCAAAGTCCCACCTCAAAGCCACCCGGAAGAGTAGCTCTTCTTGCTCTGGCACAGTAGATGACATCCACAGTGTCAGAGCCACCACAGACAGCACTTCTTCACATGTGTCCACTGTCCAGAAATAGTGTTTCCTGAAAAGACACGTTCCTTCCCAGGGGATATCAGAGCTCCCTTTGAGGAGTAGGTAGCTAGGTAGCTCTAAAGAAGCTGCTTGGGAACACCGCAAGAGGAATGGAACCCTTCAGATCAAGAAGCAATGGCTCAGTCCAAAGCCCTTCCACTCAGAGGGTGAACTGAGGCATGGAGAAAGAAGGGTGGATCATACACCAGGAAGCCCTCATCCTTCTGCCAGAAAAGCCAGAGTCAAGGGGACAGAAGCCTGCGGGTTACCTGGAAACTGCTGTAGGGGGAGGAGGAGACAGAGAGCAGCAAGGGGAGCATGGAAACCCAGAAGAGAGGAGGGGCAAGTCTCTAGGAGCACCACAAGCCTGGGAGGGAATGTGGTCTTCAAATCTAGTTAAGCAGGCAGCTTAACTCTGGGGCTCAGATTCCCAGCAGCAGATATCCCAAGGAAAGGGACCTGATCTCTCTGGGTCCCAAGACAGGGTAAAAAGGGCATAAAGAGAGGATTGGCTGAGGCCCTGAGGGACCCTGAGCTACCCACACTCAGCAGGACACTAATACTGGCATTTCAGCTTAACCAAAGGAAAATGTGGGATCAGAAATATGGGACAGCCAGACCCCAAGTTTCCTGGTAGTACTTTATCTTCGTGCTTCTCCATTCCAAACTAGGAGAAACCCATGGCTTAGCATAATGTTGGGAAAGATACAGGGAACCTTCTGCACCTTAGTTTCTAAAGCTAAGAGGCTTATTCCTGAAGGCTGTGTGCAGAGGAAGTAAAGTTGTATGTGACCGTTGCAAAGAGGGCATGTTAGTGTGTATCTGGTGCACATGTATGTGTGCAAATGTTTGTGTGCTGGCCAGAGGAGCACCTTGGTGTCATTCCTCAGGCGTTGTCCCCCATTTTCTCTTTTCTGAGAAAGGTGGTCAATGACCCACAATATGACACACAGGCTAGGCTGCCTGGACACGGAGCCTAAACTGAAAAGGGGGATTGAAAACTCCAACTGCTCCCCCAGTGCACAGCTTCTCTCATGAGCTTCTAGGACTACAATCGGGGTCTCATGCCTGCAAGTCGAGTACATTACTAGCTGACCTATCCCCCCAATGCTAGAAAGAACATTCAGAGTTTTGACTAACTGTTACTTGTTGATGAAGCCTGATTTTGTTATATGATGAATGACATATTTGTATTGAATTTCTGTGATTTCAGACCTACAAATTATTTATTTCCCTTTTTTTGATTTTCTTTTTTATTATTATTAAGAAATTTTCTATTCATTTTACATAGAAATGACTGATGGAAGGAGATGCAGAGATCCACAGCCAAGTCCCAGGCAGAGCTCCAGGAGTCCAATCGATGAGAGAGAGAGAGAGAGAGAGAGAGAGAGAGAGAGAGAGAGAGAGAGAGAGAGGAGGGATTATATGAGCAAGAGATATCGAGACCATGATTGGAAAAAGTACAGAGACAACTAGCCAAACTAGTGGAAACACATGAACTGTGAACCAATAGCTGAGGAACCCCCATGGAACTGGACTAAGCCCTCTGGATAAGTGAGACAGTTGTTTAGCTTGAACTGTTAGGGGGCCCCAGGCAGTGAAACTGGGACCTGTCCTTAGTGCATGAGCTGGCTTTTTGGAACCTAGTGCCTATGCTGGGACACTTTGCTCAGCCTTGGTGCAGGGAGGAAGGGCTTGCACCTGCCTCAACTGAATGTACCAGGCTCTGCTGACCCCCAGGGGAGACCTTGCCTTGGAGGAGGTAGGAATGGGGGGTTGGTTGAGGGGGAAGCCTGAGGGGTGGGAGGAGGGAGGACAGGGGAATCTGTGGTTGATATGTAAGACGAATAGAAAATCTCTAAATTAAAAAAAAAATTTAAAAAGAAATTTTCTATTCATTTCACATAGCAACCACAGATCCCCCTCTCCTCCCTGCTCCCACCTTCCAGCCTCCCCCCCCCCAATCCCAATCTCCCCCATTGCCATCTCCTCCAAGGCAAGGCCTCCCATGGGAAGTCAGCACAGCCTGGTACATTCAGTTGATGCAAGTCCAAGCCCCTCCTCCCTGCACCATGGCTGTGTAAGGTGTCCCACCATAGGCACTGGGCTCCAAAAAGTCGGCTCATGCACTAGGGATGGATCCAGATCCCCCTGCCAGGGGGCCCTAAACAGTTCAAGCTAAACAACTGTCTCTCGTAACCAGAGGGCCTACTCCAGTCCCATGGGGGCTCCACAGCTATTGGTCTACTATTATGAGTTCCCACTAGCTTGGCTGGCTGTCTCTGTATGTTTCCCCATCATGATCTCGATGTCCCTTGCTCATAGAATCCCTCCTCTCTCTCATCAACTGGACCCCTGAAGCTCCGTCTGGCACCCGGCCACGGATCTCTGCATCTGCTTCCATTAGTTACTGGATGATGGCTCTATGATGACAGTTAGGGTATTCACCATTCTGATTACCAGAGTAATTACCCTCTCCACTATTGCTAGTAGTCAGACCTACAAATTCTTAAGGCTTCAGATTGTTTGTGATATATGTTCCTTTTGTTTCCATTCTCCATGTCAAAATAGATTCTATGTCTCATGTATAGTTTTTCTACAAATACACAACAAGTACTTATGTCAGCAGAGGTAAGCAAACAGGCTTTGGTTTGATTGCCTGAATGATTGGGGAAAAACTTGAAAATTGCTGAAAATCAGCTGTTCCAGAGGACTAGGGTTCAATACCAAGCACTGACATGGTGGCTCAGCATCATCTGTAACTCCAGTCTCAGGACGTCCAATGTTCTCTTCTGGGCTCTGTGAAAGTCATGGTGCATAGATACATATGTAGGCAAAAGATCCATATACATAAAAATAATAATCATAATGATTAAAAAATTTTTAAAAACTGCCTTAAAATCTTGAGCAGATGAGGCTGAGTGTTATAGAGCATTTGCTGCTCTTTCTGAGGACTTGGGATCAGTTGCAGGCCCCTCAGTGGTGGTCCAGAACCATCTGTAACTCCAGTTCCAGGGACTTCACATCCTTTTCTGGCATGGTACCATGTGGCCACATCCAAATAGATTTTACAGACACTTGAATACAGGGAAATTTGTGTATTCTTCAGTTCTCTATTCTGTGAAAGATGACACTAACATCTCATAAGGACTCATTTTGTTGTATATTAATTGTATATATTGTAGATGAAGTTATTTCAAGAAATATTTTAACAAATATTAACCAGTCCAGTTGAGGGATGGCATTTAATGGTATTATCATACTTTCACATGAACATCTGCTCCTGTTTATTAAATCTTAATCACAACCAAAATATAGAATTCTATACTACCCAAGTATATGTTGAGACGTCTCAAGTCACCTAAGAACTGAAGCATGAACATAATGCGTAAGCACATATCCATGGCAACAGTATGACATAATTTTCAGCGTGTCTTCACAATCCACACTGGGACAGCCAGCTGCTTGGTCACTGAGTCAGCTATGGGCTCGGCTTGTCAAAAGACTTCGCCATACAAACCTGATGATTCAAGTTTGGTCTATTAAAGCTCTGGTAGAATGGGAGAACCAATTTCTCAGAATTTCCCACTAACCTCCATCCATATACCATGGCGTGGGTGTGTCACACTAAAATACCAAAACATGCACCCAATAATGATTTTTTTAAATAGGTTATACTAACCTATTTTATTATTAATCTAAATATTATAAGTGATACTTTATTACAATATTCATTCACTACCAAATCATATACTTTGTCTCATCTGTTGATGTACTATGAAGTTCCTTGTCCACATTTCTGACTTGACTGAAAATTTTTTCTATTACTAAAGTTCTTGGCACATTTAAGAGGAAATAAAACAGAAGAGAACAGCTTTGAAGGTCCCAGGCATCTCTTCTACAGGTTTGGGTCCTACTAGAGAGTCAGAGCCTTATTGGAGAGGTGGGCCTGGAGGCCACAGGGAATGACACTACCCGCTGGAAATATAAGAATGAAAGTGTGGTACATATGTGTGGCAGGAATTTTTCTCTCTAGAGGATAGGATTCGAGGAGATGTCTACCCCCTCCGTCAAAAGTCCGACTGATGAACCAAACTTTGATTCCTTCAAGGATCACCCTGGGCAAATTAATTTACTAGGCTTACTTAGAGAGCATGCCTGAGGGGTTATGGGCAGGAGTGACCCTAAAATAGCCATGCTGGAAGTCTGCACCCAACATGGATGATGTCTCCCCTATGACTGCATAAATAGAGGTGCTATGGGTTAAACTACCCAGACTGTATACTATGTATACCTCCCTCTTCATCGTCCTTGAGGCCACCTACAACCGGGTCTAATTTTTATACAAATGGCTGGAGGAGTGACTAGATACTCAGTTGAGAGTACAGTGACTTCCAATGCCCAACAGCCAGGAGAGCATATTGCCAAAGCCAGCCTTGATTACTATTTCTTACAGAGATATGGGTCAAGATAAACCTTGGTTACAGTTTAGCCCTGGGATTATTCCAGGCAGTAGAAGCTAGATTCACACTCCATGAGAGTAGTCTTGGATAGTATGTATAGATACACACTGTACAAGGACAAAGGAAGCTGTCACTTCAAACTCTAGCCTGCTCAAGATCAGGCTGTCACGTCTAGTGTGGCTGGGCCCAAGTTAACCACAGGTCAGAGCTGATGCACAGTGCAGTGCTGGAGGCCTTTGGTTAATTTGGGGTGACAGCAGGGAAGACAGCATATTGGTAGAGGGTGAGACCCACAGAGATGCAACATTATCCTATAGGCACTCAAACACAAGCTAGGCCCAGGTCCAAAACCAACTCAAGTGCTTTAACAGATGGCCCACAGGGCCTAGAACCTCACCAGAACCTTTAGTTAGGTAGGAGCCCCAGCAGACAGATTTCAGCTCACACCACTATAGTAGTAGCCCACAGCAAGTGTGGCTCATAAAAGACCAGGATCCTCAGACCAAATATCCAGAGCCCTGAGCCACATGTCCTAATCCTTCAAATAATGCCACTCCCCATGATCCTATGGAGGTCATTTTCATTCAATGTACCACACTAGGTAGAGTCACAATTTCATATCATAGAAAGTGGTGCTAGACATCATCCCTTCTACGTGGGAGGCAGTGTTATCTACAACTACTGTGAAGGACTAATGCATTCAATCTGTTTTGACAATGCCTTCAACAACACTGCAGTGCATTTTGTGTCAATAGGAAGTTGTGTTGCAGCTACTGAATTCTGCCTTAACGAATCTTTAAGTCTCTAACAGTCTATACATCACGGTGGAAACTGGAATGCAGTCACAACAAAATTTAAGTCAGCTGAACACCATGAAGGGAACCAGAAAAACCCATAACTGCTCTGTGTTTCAACACTGATGTCATTCTTTCTTGAAGTACACCCATCTGACTCCAGTGACGCCTCTGGAAGATTGGAGAACAGTGTACACGTCACACCTGCACTACAGTCAGTGTAGGGAAGGTTCCGTTTATAGGAGTGGGACAGTAGACACGAAGAGCAGTGTGAATGTGGGTTTGGGCACGGTAGCAGGTGGCCACATCTCAATCGCTTTAATAGACACTTGAAAACGGAAATTTGCGCAATTTCTCGGTTCTCCATTCTGTGAAAGATGACACTAACATCTCACAAGGACTCATTATGACCCCAATGAGACTAAAAAAATTCTCCAATGAATGTAAAGCCTTAAGGAAAAGCATGTACAGAAGTTCTCTGTGAAGCCTGCTAAGTGTCAAAGAGCCAGCTAGACCACAGTGGCTGGAACCAGAGATGGTGTTCGCATGGCCTCGGGGCAGCACACTTGGCTCTTCTCTTCGTTCTTCACACAACCATGTTTCCAGTTGGCCAAAAAACACCTGAGAGCGAAGATGACCTTGGATCTATCATGTGCACAATCCTGCCCCATATTCTCCATCAATGTGGAATTTTCCCCTTCAGCTATAATCAAGAGTAACCCTTCCTCCTCTGATTAGCTTCCCATCAGGCCTTTGGTGACAGCAATGAGGAAAGTTACTAACACAGTGATTCAGGGGTAGAGTCCCTTCGTTACTTTTGCCTATTTGGAGGTACATTAAACTGACTTGCTCCTTCCCACTGCCTCTCAAGCAGCTGTTATACCATGATGTCCTGCATCTTCTTGTCACTGTTGATGGTCTGCTCAGACCATCGCTGACTGGGAGAGAGTCAGAAGAGAGTGCCTCACACACACACTGGTGTCTGTAACAGGTGAAGAAGCCGCACTGCCTCACACAAGAACAACCTTGGTATTCCTGCTCCGTATCAAAGAGAACAAAATGGCTCCGGGTAAAAGGTAACAGAGAAAGGGTAACTGAAGGATGTGACGGGGAGGTGGGTTCTTGAGGGCTCTGCAGGACATGCTGCAAAACCACAGGAGCACCTAGGACACACAGGACATGTCGGCCAGACAGTTCCATTTTGTGATGAGTAGACAGTTGAGGGGAAAGGCTGATTGGATTCTATTTATTATGATTAGAGTATAATCTAGTGTCTTAGAACTGAGACAGCTCAGAACTAGCCAAGAATGGTGTACACTTGAGTACCAGAGAACTCAGAGGACAGACATTGGCCATAGACAGACGCAAGGTGATAGGAGAGACAGGGAAGGAGAGTGAAGCTTGAACACAAGGAAAGCAGAGGCCAGGAGTGTAAGCCCCTTGAGCCACACAAGTGGCCAGGCCCCTCCCCCAAGGACCCCCAACTGCCAGACTCCACCCACAGGACATTCTAACTGCCCTAACTGTGGGCCCAGCCCCAACCCCACAGAGTAAAAAGCCCAATCTCTGGACGTGAAATCCCACCAACCTCCAGCCTGAAAAGTTTCACTCTCCCTCCCCAAGAAACTCTATATAAGCCCTGTATCCTGTTCAGTTTTCTACTGGTTCCCACCTGAGCAGAGGGAGCCACCCTCCTGTTTTATTCCCTCCCAATAAATCTTGTGTGAGGTTTGTTGTGGGGTGTTACTTTGTGGTATTCCCTGGCTCCCGACTGCCAGGATACCTTGCCATCCTCACTGTAAGGCTTACAAGGAGAGATCCCAGAGTTGACATACTACTGTCCAGGAGTTTCCCCTTATGAATTTTAGTGGCAGCTGGGGTGGGGGGACTTGCAAGCAAAACTCAAGCATCTTGAGTACTCAAGAATACTTGAAGAGGGGAGGAAGCTGAACCAAACACTCATACACGTCATCAATCAGTGGGTCTAAGGATCCTGGACAGACAGGCAGTCCTCTGACCTCCCTTGCCTGGTTCCTGCAAGCCCCCGAGGTTCAGGAGAACAGCCTGGAAATGAGTTGAGTTCCTAATTGCTGTGATCGCTTCCCAGGACAGTGCAGCTGCCACAGGGAGCAGACAAGGGTGACTTGTCCTTCCTTAGGTGTGCCCTTTCAATATTTTAATTGTGTGCTTCATTATGATGCTTTATGGTAACTGCAGCTCTGTGTCTCAGCAATTAAAAAAACCCAACAACTTAGTATTCTCCCCATGGCTGAAAATGGAATGGATGTATTCACAACAAAAAGAGGTCGGTTGAATGGCATCTAAAAGTTTGGTCTATCTCTTGAGTCACTTCATTGCAGGGAAACATGTAGGTTTATCTTTGTGCTGACCCACTAAATGCTATAGCGGGGACCTGAGTACAAAGAAGATCCTCCAAGGATCAGAGGAGTAGGAAGATCTGAGCTGGGATTCAGATTAGACATGGGATGTGTAAGAGGCATTCCCAAGGCCTTCCAAAGAACCCAGAAGGGACAAAGGTGGAAGGCTAAGGCTGGATTGTTAAGGTAGACGATTGGCATTCATGCATTCACCACTGGATCTGTGTGAGACCAGGTCAAAATACTTACATTGGATATATGAGTGACCTGGTGCACTCTGGCATTCACAGTGCCCGGGAAGTTTGAGCTGCTCAGGGCCAGGGCCCAGCTCTACACCCAGACTGAACCCTAGTTGGAGCAAGCATGTATGGAAAGAATCCAGCTACTTGGTAGAAGGTTAGGCCCCACCCAACTCTCATGGCCCCAAGATGTATCTACTAGAAAGAGACTACGTATATGCCTAGTCATCTAGGTTTAGAAGCCACATGAGTCTGGGCTGAGGAGAGAAGGCTGCTAAGACAGTGGCCACAGCTTCTCCCCTGGACACCACAGTCCTGGGAAGAGCTGGTCTTGATTTCCACTAAGGGCTGGGGCTGTGTTACACCCATGTGCTTCTCTTCCTCTTTCCCTGTCTCTGATGAGCAGAGCAGGGTTACACCTCTGACCTGGGGTGACGGGGTAAAACAAAGCCTGAAGTCCCACAGGGAGGCAGATGGACAGGAGCGCCAGTGAGATGTCTTGTGAGATGGCACAAGACTGTCCACGTATCATTAGAACCTGGGGTCTTCTAGCCAGCTGGAAAGAAACAAAGAGGGACCCTGTTTGATGGAAGGGCAGGGCCCAGCACGCAGACCTGCCTCTGACAAGGACTTCCCACCTTCTGGGAAGCCTTATTATGGCCAGACTCCTATAATAAATGCATGTTCTCCTGGCCACACACCAGAGTGTGGAGGACTTCTCTCTGACCCTGGGCAAATTAATTTACTAGTCTTACTTAGAGAGCAGGCATGAGGGGTTATGGGCGGGAGTGGCCCTAGAGTAAGTAGCCTTGCTGGGAGTCTGCATCAAACATGGATGATGGCTCCCCTATGGCTGCATAGATGGAGCTGCTATAAGTTAAACTACCCAGACTATATACTATATAGCTCCTCTTCATCATCCCTGAGGCCACCTACAATCAGATCTAATTTTTTAATAGTACAAAAATAATGTTTCTGTGTGAGATAATTTGGTCAGCAGACAGACAATTTTTACAAAGAAAGGGGAAAGTGTCTGAAAACCAAACAGGCTCCCTGGATTTTACCTGAGGGTTGACTGAGAAAGCTGCCATCTGCACATGTGGCCTGTAAGCTGTTGCTGGGCCTCTGAAAGAATGCAATTAAGTCAATGCATAGATAGCTAGCAATCAGAGATTCTCATAACAATATGCAAACCAAGACTGCACGCTTAGGTCACTCCATGCTTGCTCCTGATTATCAACAGTTACTGTATGTACTTTCATCACCAATACCACCCCTCAGGTGTCATTACAGAAATAGTTGTGCCTGTTAAGCTGGTTGGATACTGAAGAATGGAGCCGCTGTGAGTTGTAAAATTACAGGCATGCCCTGTTGTGTTATAATAAAATAACAACCCTGCCCGAATCCCTTTGGTGTTGACCCAACTTTGGTATTCAGTCTTGATGGCCTCCAGTTGTTTGTGGTCCAGGGCAAGGGGAGGGAGTGTGGAGGCTGTTTCTTGCTTGGGGGAAGCACCCATGGAACTGAAAGGATTGGAAGGAGAAAGGGGAGGGATTGAGGCACTGGCAATTGTCACTGCTTCGCACTGGGTAAGGGGGGGGGGGGGGTAAAGGAGGCTCAGTTGGCATGGGCGATGACCAGTCTTGGGTGAGTATGGTGGTCAAGGGTTCACGGCTGTGAGCTGTGGGAGAGCATTGCTCGTTGGTTTGAGGCTCTGCCCACGACCCTGGAGAGTTAGGGACTGATTGGGATTGGATGGTCTGCCGTGGGGATCTCCCATGGTGGTTCTTTGGCGGGGAGGGAGGTGGTTCTGCAGTGTATCTGATCTGAGCTGGCTCGCTGTTGAATTGTCTGGTGTGCAAGATCTCAGGTGAAAGTTTGGGTCTGGGTTTTTCACAGAGCAAGTGCCCTTCATCTTCCTTACTTTCAGACTCAGCATCCAGGATTTGAAACATAGAATGTTGCGTGGGTGTACTGTCATGATCTGATAACTCACTTAGGTCATTGTCTTCCATATCTTGACCCTTGAGATCCTCAGAATCTGGTTCTGTAGTCCCTGCACTCCCTTGAGGCTGAACAGCAACTGGAGCAACCCAAGGAACTTGAAGAGATGCTGAAGCTACAAAACTCCCTGGGCTCAACGTGACTCTTTGATTATTGTTGCTTATCGAAGCAGCTAATTGTTGAAGCTTCTCCTGTTTTGCGGTGAGGATAATTTCAGCTTGTTGATTCCCAATTGCATGTTTCTTCTTATGAAAGTCAAGCAAAATCTTGGCTTCAGCCTGATCTAGACCTAACTGATGAATCTCTTGCTCCTCAGCTGCTCCTGTAATCTATGTTCAGCTTCACCAACTGCTTCTCGTAGTTGTTGATATTGCTCTCGTACGGTGACACCTGCTAGTATTCCATCATGTGCTGTTGTTACTCCCAGGGCAATGGCAGGCAAGTGTGGAAATAGCCATGTTCTAAGTTATTTACTCCTGACAGGTTTCACATTTGAGCAAATGGAGCATACTCATGGTGGTGAGCCAAACCTTTCAGAATAAGCCTAAAACTCTCAACCTCAGCTTGAACTTTTACAGTCTGAACTAGAAGGTGAAGCAAAATGTGGTCCCCTTCCTTACGGAGGATATGATCTAACACAGTTTCAACAATCGGGAGCCCAGAGAATCTTGCCTGAGAGAGTTTGTTATGATAATGATATCATCGGCATTGTGCCCAGCCTCTAAATTGATCCCTTGATAAATAAGAATTTAAATGTAAAGCTCACTCTCATGATCCCAAAACTAATTACCATAAAGCCTGGAGTCTGCCAGCTCTGTGGGTATTGTGGGAGCGCTTGCTCTGTACTTTCTCAAGGCAGGCCCTTTCCCCGACCACAAGTTTGGGAAGGAAAAGAGTGCAAAAGGAAAGAAACTGCCCAACTCGTCGACGCTCTCCAAGATTATTCATCAATGCTACTAAGGCTTGCCTTGTCCCTCAGCTAGGGCCCATCAATGCAAAAAACTCATTGAGATTACTATTATTTCTATTATCCAACATTAGTCTGTGAACCTCCAAGTATCAGCGGGCTGCACTTGTCTGCTTTTTTATTTCCCTCATAAGTGTGTTGGATACCTAGTGTCATAAGACAATTGTCCATCCTAGTCTCTATTGCATGGATGATTTGCGAGCAGAGTTCACTCGGCTCAGGAACATCAAGTGAGTATATCTTTCAACTCCTGATTAGTGATTCGATGGGTTGAGTGCCATAGTTCAAAATTCTACACAATTCTACATCATTTTGAATGTTAGAGTACCATGGAGAAGGGTTGCTGGTTCATTCAAACTATGACATTTTGAATGGGAAATGCCTCAGCTAGATGGACCCCAGATGATAATCCTAATCCAAGTCGATGTAAAGTTCAACGTTAATGTTTATGCTCATGAAGAATTTAATTTTCCTCCCATATTTAATTTTTATACAAATGGCTGGAGGGGTGATCGGATACTCAGTTGAGAGTACAATGACTCCTGATGCCCTCACATTCCGTGAAAGTATGTCATCAAAGCCAGCCTTGATTACCTCTTACAAACAGGTGGAGCTGGTACCACTCATGAAGATGGTAGCTGTACTGCTCAGAAGATATTGCTGTACATGTGTCCATTAGTAATCACACTACCATCCCTGAGAAATGCTACAAGTGCCAGGCTGCTTGGGACCTGGGGCCAGCAATGCCCATGACACCAGGAGAATGGCTGAGTCAAGTGTTGGCACGTTGTCAATCACAGAAACACTAGGTTGTTTTCAGATGGCTGACGAAAGCTGGGGACCGTGACCATCACTGGATGTGAAGACCACACTGGAGAATCACAAGACAGATTTGGGGAAAACCAGTCCCTTAATAGTTGAAAACTTTTACTATCTGCTAAGCTTGGTGATGCCAACATCATGGAAGGCAGGGCTGGGGTAGCACCTGGCTGTGGAGGGAGACTGTGGCTCTAGGAATTGAAAGCGCAGGACTCTGAAATTGCTGGTTAGAACTGTGGGAGGCAGTAGGTGTTCTGACAAAGGTCATCTTTCCATGGCAGAGCCTCCAGCAAGCACAGCAGAGTCCACGGCCAGCACTGCTCACCCTAATGCTCTGAAAGGCAAAGCACACACACTTCCGGTGTCTCATCCCTTCTCTGCTCCCTCAGCCTCTGGAGCACAAGGTGTGACCTGGATGCTCCCGGTCCCACTCACTGCATCCCACAGGGACGCTTTGACTTTACCCCATTCTCCTCCCCTCTCTTCAGGGTCCTTAGATCCCAATGTGCCATAACTGCTATATTTGTCAAAAAGAAGAGACACTGGCTCCATCATTCCTGCCTATGCCAGGTGAAGCCACACGGTTCAAGAACTTTCCTCTGGTTCATGCTTTCCCTCCTGTTTCATCAATATCAACTACAATAATCACTTAATTATTTCTCATATTATTTGTGTGGACCCCGTTTTGTTTCCCTGTTTTGAAGAGTCTAGAATTCTTGTGTCTCTCTCTGAAGATGTTGCCCTTGTGGTCTGGTTTCATTCACAGAGTCACACTCAGGAAGCTCTCTAGAAAGCACTTGTGTTACTAAAGCTAAGAGGCTTATTCCTGAAGGCTGTGTGCAGAGGAAGTAAAGCTGTAGGTGACTGTTACAAAGAGTGTGTGTTAGTGTGTACATGGTGCACATGTGTGGGTGCAAGTGCCCGTGTGCTGGCCAGAGGAGCACCTTGGTGTCATTCCTCAGGCGTTGTCCCCCATTTTCTCTTTTCTGAGAAAGGTGGTCAATGACCCACAATATGACACGCAGGCTAGGCTGCCTGGACACGGAGCCTGAGCTGAAAAGGGGGGATTGAAAACTCCAACTGCTCCCCCCAGTGCACAGCTTCTTTCATGAGCTTCTAGGACTACAATCGGGGTCTCATGCCTGCAAGGCGAGAACGTTACTAGCTGAGTTGTCTCCCCAATGCTAGAAAGAACGTTCAGTGCTTTGACCGACTGTTGCTTGTCAGTGAAGCCTGATCTTTCCATCCAATGAATGACATTTTTGCGTTGAATATCTGTGATTTCAGACCTACAAATTCTTAAGGCTTCAGATTGTTTGCATGATATACATTCCTTTTATCTCAATTCTCTATGTCAAAATAGATTCTCTATCTCATGTATGCTCTTTCAAGAAAGAAAATAAACAACACATAACAAACTGTTATAAATGAAAGCAGAGGTAAGCAAACAGGCTTTGCTTTGATTGCCTGAATGATTGGGGAAAATGTGAAAATTTCTTTTTTTTTTTTTTTTTTTTTTTGGTTTTTTTTTTTTTGGTTTTTTTTTTTTTTGGTTTTTCGAGACAGGGTTTCTCTGTGTAGCTTTGCGCCTTTCCTGGAACTCACTTGGTAGCCCAGGCTGGCCTCGAACTCACAGAGATCCGCCTGGCTCTGCCTCCCGAGTGCTGGGATTAAAGGCGTGCGCCACCACCGCCCGGCGAAAATTTCTTAAAAGATGACTCAGCAGTTAAAAGCACCTGCCAGAGAGATCCACAGCCAAGTACCAGGACGAGCTCCAGGAGTCCAGTCGAAGAGAGAGAAGAGGGATTCTATGAACAATGGGCATCAAGATCATGATGGGGAAACCTACAGAGACAACCAAACCAAATTAGGGGGAAACTCATGAAACTTAGACCAACACTCGTGAAGCCTCTATGGGACTAAACTAGGCCCTCTGCATAAGTCAGATAGTTGTGTAGCTTGATCTGCATAAGAGGCCCCCTGGCAGTAGGATCAGGATCCATCCCTAGTGAATGAGCAGGCTTTTTGGAGCCCACTACCTATGGTGGGACACCTAGAACAGCCTTGACCAGGGGGAAGGGCTTGGACCTGCCTCTACTGAATGTACCAGACTCTGCTGACTCCCCATGGGAGGCCTTACCTTCTTGTAAGAGGGAATGGGGGAGGTGAATTGGAGGAGGGGAGACTGGAGGAGTGGGAGGAGGGAAGAGGGGGATCTGTGATTGATATGTAAAATTAATAAAGAAATTTTTTCTTAATAAAAAAAGCAAAAAAATAAATTAAATAAATTCTTTTACCCATAAAAAATTAATAAATAAGTAAATAAATAAATAAATAAAAGCACCTGCTAGCTGTTCCACAGGACCAGGGTACAATACCAAGCAACAACATTGTGGCTCAGCATCACCTGTAACTTCTGACTCAGGGCATCCAATGTTCTTTTCTAGGTTCCCTGGAAGCCATATTACACAAAAATATATTTAGGCAAAACATCCTCATACATAAAAATAATAAATAAAATGTAATGATAGTTATCTATTAATTCTATGATATACAACAATAGCTTATTGAACAGTGAAAGATAGTGATATTAGATTTTGAACATACACAGTGATTAAGTAAGATGATACCAGATACTAACATGTCACTGTCCCACAGTGTATATAGCTCACAAACCTCAGAAACTCCCGCCATACTATATTTACTATAAACTATATACTATAAACTGTCTCCACATTTCTAAGGCTTCAGAGCAGGTGGGAGTAGTGACTCACTACTCACAAAGTGTGGGCATTTTGAATATTGATAATCAATATTCTCCTATAAGCACTGGATTTTTTTACAAAAATCTACATAGACTTTGACAAAACCTGACATTCAGTCAGTGATACCTGCCCTTGGCTATGTTAGCTCAGATTCTCCCTGATCACATGTTTTCTACAGGCTTCAGAAGTCAGGGATTTACACAGAAAATGGTCCTCACTGTGTGGGGGCTAACTATCCCACAGCTAAACAGCACAGTTTCACAGTTTGCAGCTTCTCAGAAGCAGGAGTGTGGAGGTGTGGTGTACTTCATAACCAGCATTCAAATTGCTTTAGGAGCCACACGAACACAGGGAAATTTGTGTGATTCCACAGTTCTCTGTCCTTGGCATGATGACACAACATTTTGTAACAACTCTTTTTTAAGGCTAATAAGTCTAAAAAATGACAAAGTTAAAGCATTATGTTCTGGTTTTGAAGGAGGAGTGCCTCCCCCTTTCATACAGACTCATGTGTCTGAACTCAGCTGGAGGTGCTGTAGGGAAGAGTTTGGAACCTTTAGAAGATGGAGTCTCCCTGAAGGACGTGAGGACTGCAGGAAGACTAGAGGTTCAAGAGTCGAGCCCCAGTTCTGTTTGCTCTCTGCTTCCTGAGTCTGCATGCAATGTGACCAGTCTGCTCCCTGGACCTCTGGCCACACCTTCTCTGTCCACTGCCTTGTCTTCTCTGCCTGGACAACATGAAGCACAATCCAGAACAAACCCCATCTACCTCAAATTGTTTCTTGTTGGGCTTTTGGTCATAGAATCTCACCATTATTTACACCGACCAGGCAGTCCATGTAATTTACTTTCCCATTCCTCTGCCTCTCTGGTAGGAGGGGACACCCAACTCCTGCTGCACTCTGTCCCACTAATCTGTCTAGGAATGTCAGTACTTACTGATGACGCCTTCCTTACTCTGGAGGCTCCGCACACTTGCCAGATCTTCCTGGCTCTTATTGTCTTCCTAGGGATCAATGTCCTGCAACTCCTCAAGGTCTGGAGGAAAGTCAGTAGAGAGAGTGGCTCACACACATGCTGCTGTCTGCAGCGGTGAAGCCACACTGCCTCCTATGAGAACAACCTCGGTTTTCCTCTGCTTCGTAGTACTCAGTTAGAAGCTAAAGGAACATTTAAATGCTTTGAAAAGTCTTTGGTGGTTGTTCTGCTGATGAGCTAGGTAAAGTCACACTTTCAACCAGTCAAGTGTAGTGTTAAACATCATGCATTTTACATGTGAGATTCAGTATCCTCTACAAGCACTGTGAATGGCTCATGTGATCATTCCATTTGGAGAGTACCTTCTTCGATGCTGCTGCATTGTTCTTTTGTTTGATGCTGTAGTGTGGCTATAGTATGTTGTCTTAAAGACTCTTTCCTGGTCAACTGCAGCCTTCTTATCTTATCATCGAAACTGGAATGTCATAAAACAGAAAAAAGTTAAGTGAGCTGAATACCATGAAGAAAACCATGAAGACTCATAACTGCTTGGTGTTTGTATATTAATGTCATTCTTTCTTGAAGTACACCCTTCTGCTCCAGTGATGCTTCTGGAAGATCACAGAGACCAGTGTACACGGCATACATGCACTCCATGGTCGGTGTAGGGAAGGGCTCAGTGTATATGGGTGGAAGAGTAGACAGGGCAGAGCAGTGTGTCTGTGGGCGTGGCATGGTACCAGGTGACCACATGCAAATAGCTTTAACAGACACTTGAATAGAGGTAAATTTATGCAGTTCCTCAGTTCTCTATTCTGTCAAAGGTGACACTTCTCCTGAGCACTCATTTTTTAACTTTTTTTTCTTTACTGAGGTCTCATTTTTAAATCCAACAAACCTAAAATACAACAACAACAAAGAAAAGAACAACAACAAAACCCAATGAATGTAAAGCCTTAAAGAAAAGCACAAACTCTACAGTAGTCCTCTGTGGGGCCTGCTAAGTGCCAAAGATTTAGCTAGACTGCAATGGCTGGAACCAAAGATGGGGTTCGCATGGCCTTGGGCAGTGCGCACTGGCTCTTCCCTTCATCCTTTACACAACCGTGATGTCTCCAGTTCATGGGAAGCACATAGTATCACCTCCAGGGAGGGAGGCATGTAAGCTCTATCCATACCTGCTACTTCTCACCTCAGGGACTTCTTTAGTTACCTTCATGTCACTGCAACTTAGCCACCTGACAGGAAACAATTAAGATAGGGCTGTAAATCCTGCTTCCGTCCATGACATAAAAGAGGCTGCTCCCTGCACAATCAGTGGTGTGAGGGATCTTGGGGAGTTCCACTTTCCCTCTGTCAGCTGTCTGTGAACATGCCTAACGACAAGATGACGACACTGGGAGGGGACCACACGGTGGCTCTGCTCCAAGTCATTCCAAGTGGTCGTCACGTGGTAATAGAGACTAAAAGCCGCTTCCCTTCATTTGACGGACTTTGGACAAACCTCCAACGTCAACCGACAGGACAAGAGGCATGGTGCTCTGGTCATTTAACGGACTGTGTGTCCCCTTACCCCTTTCCTGATGACAATTACCTCAGAGTCATCTGTGTAGCCTGGCTTGGGCCCAGCTGGGAGAACTGCAGAGGCCGTGCTCCTGTGAGTGTGCGTCTTCCATGCTGACCCCTCCCTCACCGAAGTCCAATTTCCACACTGCAGTCACCTCTGCCACACACAGGCCATCCGGGGGCAGGACAAACCAACAGTGCTAGCTCCCCTTGACCAAAATCCTCCTTACACCGTGCCTCAAAGCAGACACGTCCTGAAACATCAGGCAGTTAAGAAATGATGCCATGCAGTCACACTGCTGTCACTTGTGACTGTATAATCCAGTGAGTGGATGCAGATCCATATATCTGCTTCCTTTGCTCACATCGCCAGCAAACACGGAATCTGACCCTCTGTGCTGGGAGTTATTTTCAGGCATAGAGTCTAGCATGTCTTTGAAACAGTGTGGTCAAAGACCCTGAGTGATAGCCTGGCATTGACTGGAGTCCGTAGTAGACAGGAGGCCTTAGCAGACTGTGTGGCCCTATATGTGTATAAATGGCCTTCATAGTGATGATGCACCCCACCAGTTCTTACTAGACTGATCCATGTTAAAATGGAACCCAATTTTGACATGCATCCACCTTGCTTCTGGATATAGACTCCTCCTATACTGTTTCACTGGTTCTAGTAGCAGGCGGGCTCTTTTCTGGGTTTGGTGGTGGAGGCTGCAGCTTTCACCCATCATCTCATGTCGCAGCCTAGGCTGGCTTGGACATGCCTAAGACTGGAGATGACCTTTAACCCCTGGCATGCAAGGTGCCACAATACCCCAGTTTACACAGCACTGAGGATCAAACCCAGGACACCTTGAGGGACAAGCTGTGCTTCCATGTCTCAGCACACCTGGACTTTCTGGCCCCTTCACAGTTGTGAAAATATGCATATTGGGTTTTGGATGCTGCTTTGCATGTATGATGTGTGTGGCAGGAATAGCAGAGTTTGTGTTCTCTGCAAGTTGTACTGTTCTGGGTTTTTTCTTGAAAGTTAGAATACTTCCATAGGGACTAATGTCCTGGTAAGACATTAGGTAGAGACTGATACCTCATGTTTAAACCCATTTGCTCCAGTGATTACAGACACAACCTGGTTTCTCGCTTGGTTCCTAGTTGGTCAGGGTAAGCTGAGAAATCTACCATACCTGACTGGCCTAGGTTGGAACAACTGAATGTAGGTACAGTGTGAATTCTGACTTCTTTGCATGAAGATTGGGTTAGTAGACTGGGAAAGCTGATAGGGGAACCCGATAGAGGTGAATGCAGGGTTACTGAGACCTGAGCTTGGGTAGCAATTGCTGCTTTGTTTGTGGACTACACTGGCTGTCTTCACTGCCAGTCAGGTACCCAAAGAACAGCGGTGCACCTGACAAAAGACAACCAGTATGCACATCATTCTTATCGAAAAGCAATTGTGCCCTAAGGAAGTTTTCCCATGACACCTACAGGATCTTCTCTTTCAGACTGGACCTGCAATGCAGAGCAAACAGTCTTGGCCAACCTCATGTTAAATTCTGGTCACACATATCTTTGCTTCTGCTAATGGTTTATTATTTTTAAAGTCTCATTTTTGGTATTTTACCCATATAAATGTTTTGCCTACAAGTATGCAATTACACCACGTTGTGTGCAGTGGCTATGGACAGAAGAAGCGGGCATGATCCTCCAGAACCGCAGCAACAGATATGTGTAAGGCACCACGTGGGTGCTAGAAATGGAACCCGTTTCCTCTGCCAGATCATTCACTGCTCTTAACACCTGAGCCAGCTCTACAGCCCACTCTGTAGATTTCAGCAATGATGAACCAGTTGGTAAGACTGCTCAAAACGACATTCTCTATTACTCTGCTGTGTGATGCGGTCCCAAAGACCTGTGACATGTGACAACAAGAAGTGTACTTCACACTTTTCTCTATCCTTCCAGATTGTGCAACTCTGTAACTTGGGCTTACTAATGGGTTTCCCAAAGCTGCAATGAAATATGGCTCTGAAACAACCTGCTCTGGTGAGATGAATCACTAATTAGAGTTGCTTCCCTGCCCAGAATGTCTACTCTAAGCTCCTCACTGTGAAGGGCTCACTACTACAATGTCCCATGTGGGACATATTAACCACTGACTATCTTGACTTTGTGGGAACACAGTTTAAATTCTTTAACCTTAGAAATACCCAGAACAATGGTCCACCCCAGAACAGAGTGATCTCATGGCATGACAGTGGGCCCTGGCTGCTTTATTACTGGGGTACAGAAGAAGCTAGTTGGGACTGTTATACAATGGTTTGAGAAGTGGGCTTAAGCTGATGGGGATGAAGATGTCACAGACACCAGAGAGCATCCTTACTGAGCACTACCAGAACCCAAGGAGGAAGGTGTTCTTCCCAGTCCTTATCACCTACACAAGCTCTTGTTCTGTGGTAGCCCTGGTCAGGGAGAGGAAAATGGGGAAAAGTCTCCGGGGCCATAATAGGACACATTAGACAACTGAGGTTGCCCCTGTTATCAGGGTAGATTTGAATGCTACATCAGTAGAGTAATCATCCACAATGGTGAATCGGAAGAGGAGACCCAGAAGGAGATCCAGTTGTGCTGCCAGAGTGGCGAACTGTACATCTGGCCAGAGTGTGGCCACCCACAGCAGCTGCTATCTAGCCTGGAGGTTTGAACTGCCCTCTGCACCTCTGGGTCCACCCAAGACCAACTATGAGTTCTGCTAACCAGAACTCAAGACCACACATTTCCCATCTCTGAAACCATGCTCTGTTTACCTTTTGCCCAACTGCACTCCAGTGTGTTTGACACCAATTTCATGTGCCTTTTTGTATCCTAAGCCAGTGGACATTTTTGGACCAAATCCTTCTGTACCAAAGTGTCAGACAACCCTTGTGTCACTGTGAAAGTTGACTCTGACTGCCCTATATAGAGAGATTAAAATCTTCTGCTTAAAATAAAAAAAGAAAAGAAAAGAATTCCCTAAAGAGGACAAGGGTATTTACACACACACACACACACACACACACACACACACACACACACACACACCAAAAAAAATGTTATTGTTAATGTACCAGTCAACTTTTGAGTGAAAAATCGTACAAGGTTTAGTCAAAACAGAATCATTTGTTCAGGAGGATAAAAACTGACTAACATACAGTATGGACCTGGCACCAGCACTTTATATGAGGAGGTTTCTATGTCCTGGGCAAAATTAAACATCATCCAATTCCCAAGTAAACACGCCAATACCTATACTGTACATGTTCGGTTTGATTCAAACATAAAATCCAATGACAAGACAGGAATCACAAGGGTCACCTTGCTGTCTAGAAAAGGCAAAGGCCACCTTCCTTTGACCATAAATGGAGCAGCTCCCTCCTCTTCCCTTGTGCTGGTCACACTCTGAGCTTGCAGGCATTTTCTGTAGAGGCAGACAGAATGGCATGACCAGGGAGAAGGGAAGAACACAGAGGTTTTGTAGATAGTAAGGCAGAACTCTTGTAGAGTTCATCAGAGCCAGGAGTAGAGAGCAAGTAGAGATGAAGGGCGAAGAAACAGAGGACAAAGATGAGGTGAGAAGCATAAGAGCTTAGTTGTTAGCAGGACTATGAGGGGGCAGTAAATGAGAGGACAAAGAGGGACTGAGTGTCAGGACGGAACTGAAGTTATGTAGACAGGATTTCATGCCAGGGAAACAAAGTTAACAGACATAAGAGCACAGTGTACGTTGATTTTTTCCCTCAGATGTCCCATGCCGGACGTAGCATCTTTCCCAGACTCTGGGCAATCCAAAAAGGCTATCATTGGAAAAAGCACTGTAAGTCCCAATTCCATCAGAATGGGACACCACTAGATGATGCTATTAACTCCAAACTACAGCAGGACCACCACCCCCAGTCAGGAAAACGGGGTGATGGAGCAGGCCTGGCCCCAGAAAATAATGGGAGTGATAAACAACCCTTTCTTGAACGGAGGTCAATCGAACAATTACAAAGAGCCACCCTCGGGAGCAGGACTCGACCTGCACTCCACCACCTTCACAATATTAACTACTGACTCCCCAGGAATATGCATTAATACCGGAGTGTACGGACCTCCCCCAGAAGGGACGCTGGGGTTAGTAATAGGACGTAGCTCCTCAGCTGTACAGGGTATAAAAATTGTTCCAGGAGTGATTGACCCTGACTTCACCGAAGAAATTAAGATTATTATACAACCCCCCCTACAAAAACAACTCAGATCCATCCAGGACAGCTCATAGTGCAAATACTGCTGTTCCCATATCAGGCCACGGGAAGCTCAGCCTCTCCAGTGCCTAGAGGAGCTGCTGGCCTCAGTTCTAGTGATATGGTCTTCTGGATTCAGGAAATTAAAAATTCCAGACCAACAAAAACTCTTAAGATACAGGGGGAAAAGATAACTGGTCTTTTAGACACAGGTGCAGACATTTCTTGCATTTCTGGAAAATATTGGCCAAATAACTAGGAAACGTTTGTTACTTCCTCATCTTTAGTAGGCCTAGGTCAAGCAAATAATGTTGCCAGAAGCTCAGGAATATTAAGATGGTCAGATGGAGAAAGTTATGACACATTCTGTCCATATGTCGTTCCCTCCATACCTATCACATTTTGGGGAAGGGACGTATTACAACAGATGGGTGTGTTATTAATCTCTGCTAATAAAATAGTTTCAGCTCAAATGCTACAAATGAGTTATAACCCCGAAAAGGGCCTGGGTAAACAGGCCCAAGGTAGAATTGAGCCTATTATTCCAGAAATAAAGAATGACAGACATGGCCTAGGATATCAAAATTTACTGTAGGGGCCACTGTTCCCCTAACTGCCAACCCCATTAAGTGGAGGTCCAGCACCCCAATCTGGGTTGAACAGTGGCCCTTAAGTACTGAGATTATTGACACTGCTATCTGTCAAATTAAGGAGCAGCTTGTAAAGGGGCATTTAGGACCGTCCACCAGCCCGTGGAACACCCCCATATTCGTTATTAAGAAAAAAATCAAGTAAATGGTGGCTGTTACAAGATCTTAGAAAATTAAATGAAATCATGGAGCCAATGGGGGACCTTACAGCCTGGCCTGCCATCCCCTATGGCCATCCCTAAAAATCAAAATATAATCGTCATAGATTTACAAGATTGTTTCTTTAGCATACCTCTCCATCCTGAAGATTGCCAGTGTTTTGCCTTTAGCCTGCCTTCTCCAAATTTTCAGACCTTAGCAGAGGTATCGGTGGAAACCCCAAGGAAGCAAAACTAGCCCAACCTTGTGTCAAAAGTTTGTGGATACAGCGCTTTTGCAAGTTCATAAAATGTATTCTGATGTTTATCTTGTTCATTATATGGATGATATATTAATTTCTCATACTGATACAGCATATCTGCAGGAGGCATTACAATTTCTGGACCAACAATTGACTTTATATAGGCTCCAAGTAGCCCCTGAAAAAATCCAAATTCAGCCTCCTTCCTTTCTCACATTTGGGACTTGTCATTCACACGGACTTTGTCTCTCCACAACCTTTTCAATTAGGAATGGACTGTTTAAAAATGTTAAATGATTTTCAAAAATTGCTTGGAGATATTTCCTGGGTACATAGTTATTTGGATCTACCCATG
Source organism: Peromyscus eremicus (assembly GCF_949786415.1). NCBI lineage: Eukaryota > Metazoa > Chordata > Mammalia > Rodentia > Cricetidae > Peromyscus > Peromyscus eremicus. Next base: position 50,334,795 of record NC_081422.1, read on the forward strand.
ATGGTATTTAAACCCTTATATGACATCCTTCATGGTGACCCTAACCCAAGATCACCACGAAATTAAACACCTGAAGCTAAAACCTCCTTGGCTCTGATAGAAAAAGGACTTAACTCTAAAAGACTCCCTGGTATAGATTAAATTAACCCATGGAGTCTGATTATTTTGCCTACTGTTTATACACCCACTGCCTGCATGTGGCAAGAGGAGCCTTTAGAATGGTTACATTTACCTGTGACTCCCAAAAAATTGTAACAGCTTATACTTCTCTAGTTGCCTGTCTATTGACTAAGGGAAGGAAGCAAAGAAAAGAACTGTTTGGACAGGATGTCCACATGATAATCCTCCCTGAACAGCTGAACAGCACAATATCCTGCCCTGTGAGTCTGTAGATTGGCAGATAGCTCTAATAGGATATACTGGCACCTTTTCATATGAACTGCCTGACCATTATCTATTAAAATTCATATGCGCCGGGCGTTGGTGGCGCACGCCTTTAATCCCAGCACTCGGGAGGCAGAGCCAGGTGGATCTCTTTGAGTTCGAGGCCAGCCTGGGCTACCAAGTGAGTTCCAGGAAAAGGCGCAAAGCTACACAGAGAAACCCTGTCTCGAAAAACCAAAAAAAAATAAAATAAAATAAATAAAATAAAAAATAAAATAAAATAAAAAATAAATTAAAAAATAAAATTCATATGCTTGCATCCTGTAATTTTTCCATATTGAACTAAATCAGATCCATGGCCTCCTCCAGCAGCGTTGGTATTCACTGCTTCAGGCTGAGCTGCACTAATTATTGATGGTTCTACAGAGTCTTTCCTTACACAGGAAACCTCTGCTCAGAAAGTGGAATTGCAGGGACAGAAGCTTTAATTTATATACAGTCTCCCAATACATAATTAGACTATTCCCACATATAGAGATTGCCCCCCTCCCTTCTAATCACTCTACAATTTTAAACTTGCTTTCAAAATTGCAGGAGCTAATTCAGTCTAAGACCCATTTTTTTCTTTGTTGGTCATGTTCGTGCACATATGATGATTCCAGGTCCCACTCATGAAGGGAATCATATGGCTGACTCTCTAACCAGAGTGATAGCCTACTCCACGGAAGCGGCTCAGAAAAGCCATGTCTTACACCACCAAAACGCCACAGTGCTCCACTTCCAATTTCAAATTCCCCCCGAAGCTGCCAGACCCATTGTGCACAATTGTAATGTTTGCCCTACTACTACAAACTCTCTCCCAATGCGGGTTAATCCACAAGGCCTACGACTTTGTGATTTATGGCAAATGGATACAACCCATATTTCTTCCTTTGGAAAACTGGCATTTGTCCACATGTGCATGGATACCTATTCCCATGTCATCTATGCTACAGCCTGATCTGGAGAAGCATGAAAAGATGTAACACAACATTTGTTTTACTGCTTTTCAATACTAGGAATGCCTAGAGGCTTAAAAACAGACAGTGGCCCTGTATATACTTCAAAGGCCTTTAAGAACTGGTGCCTGGGGGTTGGGGATTCATATCTCCCACTCTACAGGCATCCCTTATAATCCCCAAGGTCAGGCTATCATAGAGAGGGCTCACCATACCTTAAAAACCCAAATATCCAAATTACAAAGTGGAGATCTTAAATATTCATCTCCACATCATATTCTAAATCATGTTCCGTTTGTACTTGACCATATGAATATTTATGAGGATAATACGAGAGCCCTTTCTCAGGCACTTCTCCACAAAGGTGACACTCAAGCCTCTAGTCAAATGGAAGGACCTCCTAACCAGTAATTGCAGAGGACTTGATGTTTTAATAACGTCAGGGAGAGGATATGCTCTTGTGTTTCCACAGGACGCTGATTCCCCTTTGTGGATCCCAGACTGCTTAATCCGACCTTACGGCCAGCCCTCAGAACAGAGACACTCCAAAACCGCCAGCTCCAAGACCACCAGTGGCGACAAAGAAAAGGAAATTCCCTTCGCCACAGCTCAACCCCTGCCCACCGCAGATGACACCGGACAGCGCCACTGATGGAGATGGGGATGACCAGCAGCCAGTCTCAGATGCCATAGCTTTCCTGGTCGAAGGTCTTCAGATTCACCAGCAACATCTCCATCCCCCAAAGCGACGTGCCACCTCTACACATGGCAGCACATTTCCTTCTTGGGGGCAGGTCAGACGTTTGACATCTGAGGCTACTCAGATTCTTGTGAATCAGGGCAAAGCCTTAACTCCTGAGAATCATTTCCTGGCAATGCTGACCCTTCAGGTATTTTCTCTATTTCCATGTACTCTTGCTCAGGATACCTATTGGGCATATGTTCCAGAAACCCCTCTCTTCCATCTAGCTATGTGGGACTCTGAGGAAATAAAGGTTGTTTCTAACGACTCTTCCTTAATGGGGGGAGAAGGATCTAGTTTCTTACACCCTTGTTTGGCCAAACATTTTAGTTACAAGGGACATTCAGATAGGCTTCCCTTGTGGTTTTTGTTTGTTTGTTTGTTTTGTTTTTGTACATACAATGCATCTCATGCCAAGATGCCTGCCCTTAAGGCACAGGACTCTTAAAGTTAGCCAAATCCCCCATGAAACTTGGTCATTGAATACTACTTCTCTTATAGATGGGTATCTGTCTAGTAGATCTGTACCTGATAATTCACCACCTCCCAGGACATTTCCATTTTGTGACCCTAAGTTCTCACACCATGCCTAGGATAACATGAAGTTTATTGCAGGCCGCCCTAAATGGACACGCTGTGTTTTTCCAGATATGGGAGTCACTTTTTGTCCTTATGACGTTACCTCAGTAAAAACACCTGACTGGTCTTATACTTCTTTAGAGCCCATTGCAAATCAATAGACAGATTTTGGCTGGTTCAGTCCCACCTATGTGGCACTGCCTTCTCACCCCCACCCCCCAACCTCAGACTCAGCTATATAGACTGCTAGCAGCCACTGACCTTGTTGGTCTTAAGCCCCACACACAGCCTAATTATAATTTCCTCTATATCCAAGCTTGTGTTATGTCTCCCTTTGCCATCCTATACTCAGGTGAGACAGGAACCCTGAACATTGTACCCAATAGGTCAATTTTTGATATTTACTGCAAGGACTGCTATCTAACTAACTGTATAAACCCCACAACCAACCCTAAAGCTCTCATTATCCTTCGTCAACCCTCCCATGTACTTTTGTCTGTACACCTTTCTTCACCCTGGTATGAAGACCCTGCTATATTCACTCTAACACATTGCTAACACTCTTTCTCGCCCTAAAAGGTTTATAGCTGGACTTACCCTTGGCATAGCTGCTCTGATATCTACTGTAGCCTCAGCAGCTGCTTCTGCCACAGCTTTAACTCAACTGATACTAACTGCTCATCATGTTAATTCTTTATCTAAGAATGTGCCTATGGCTTTAGTCACTCAGGAAGGAATTGATCAAGGATTGATAGAATAAACGTCTTAGAAGAGGCCATACTTTACATGGGTACTCAGATTCAGAATATTGAGACACGTTTACAGATCTTGAATCCGAGTGTAAAACACTCTGAGCTATGTTTAATAGTGGGGAGGAGTCACTTTTCTTCTATCAAAACAAACTGTTCTAACGTTTGCAGGTGCATGCTTGAGAGTGGGAGTCTGGGTTTACCTGAGATGATGAACAGGATCCCTGAGCTCAGTGTCATCTCGGCCTTGGCAGGATCATCCATGCTGCCAATTCGAATGCACTTCAGGGCGAAGAGGGATACTAGAAAACTGATGACCCCCAGAACAATGCCCACGATCATGAGGGCTCGTACTGCTTGCAACATGGCTGTAGAAGAAGGGGAATGACACAAGCCAACAAACAACGACACTGATTAGGTTTCATGTTGGTAAAACACAACAGCCCCAATCCACCAATGCTGAACCTTCGAGGACTAGCAAGACCATAAACCGTGAACTCTGACATTGTGCAAAAACGTGGAATGCAAAAGGGCATCACTTGTACTCCTCTGAGTGATGAAAGATGTACACACAGATGTCCATAGAAAGGGAGTTATGGATGGGTGAGGTTCAGAGAACTTCACATGGAGTTTCTTTGACGCTCATCATCTTCTTTGAAGTAAATCAGTGCTACCAGAAGCAAACGTGTCTCATTGTCCAGAAAGTCCAAGTTTTTAAAACATTTTAAAAGCCATATTCTGTAGGTCTTTGAAGTGTTTGAAGATTATCTACCTAATTGAAATATATTTATGTATACCTAGAAAACTTAACTAACATGACTGTAAATGTGATTATCATAGATGACTAATTATTAATCTGCATTTCTTAATTATCCATTACAATTTCCAATGAGTTGTAAAAACATAATACCTTAAACAAGAGTAGAAATATACATACAGTATAACAAAATTAACTTTAAATATGTATCAATAAACTAAAATCCATAGCCATGTAAAACATTTTAAACAAGTTGTTTCTCTTTAAAAGTAGATTCAATAATCTACCCTTTTATCCTATCATATCTATAATATCCCCTTTTCTCCTTTAGAAAGAGATTGCATTTATAATCAACCCCCTTTAAATAAAAATAAACATTTATAAACAATACTTTGAGAATTTGGGCATAGCTTCTCATATTACATTCTGTTGGTTGGGGGCGCTGGCAATCTTATGGGGATCCTGAGAAAATTAAGAATTATAGTTAAATCTTGGCTGTAGTAGGCTGTATTAACCTTTCAGGGGGTCTTGATCAAACTATATTAGCCTGGAAGCAATCCACAGGTTCTCATCTTCTGTGGAAACAAAAGCAGAGACTCCTTTTCAAAGCAATATATCCTTAGACTCAAACTTAGAAGTCAAGATATCTTTAAAATATATATATATTGGTTTAACTCAGCAGCCTTGATAATCAAATGTCTTTCTGCAGTTAAAAATCCCAAAGACAATATAACCCAGAATCTCTGTGTGATTTTTATCTTTATGTAGCTTATTTTTTATTGTCTTTTTAAAGATTTCATTTTTTAAAACTATTTACTTCTTTATATAATTGTCTTTATCCTTTTCCTCTCTCTTCCAAGCCTATGTATACTTTTACATACATTGTAAACTGTTTAGAGTTTTATTCCATATGAATCTGTCTTGTTGTGAATCTATAATCCTTCTTTGACCAGGAGAGATTTTAAACTGTTAAGCTGTCCTGCGATTTTAGCTGTTGACTCCATTCCTCTCAGTTTCCCAACATGGCAGAGGTACGTTTACCTCCAGCTCTGGGATCCATGCTCACCATCAAGTCTGGGAAGCAGTGGGTCTATGCCTCCATCCAGCAGTGTGTAGCCCAGAAACATTATATTTATTTATTTATTTATTTTTGTCTGTACTAGCAAAAGCTAAATCCACCATGCAATGCACTGCACAGCTTGGAGACACATCTGTGCACCAGAGCAGGAATCCGACCATGCTTTAGGTGAAGCCCACACGCTGCAAACCCACCATACTGTGGCTCATGGCTTGTCTGAGAGACACAATTAGGAAGCTGTTTTTAGCTCTGTTTTAGAATCTTTTTTTAAGTTTTCTCAAGTTTTAGGTTGAAAGTCAAGCCCCACGTTGGGCACCAAATATAGTCCAAAGTTTTCTCTGGTCCTGCCTGGCCCCAAGGTCCCTCAGACACTTATAAAATAATCATTCAGAGGTTTAATATTAATTATCAATTATATAGCCTATGGCAGGCCTTTTGCTAGCTATCTCTTAATAGTTTAACTCAACACATAATTATTAATCTATATATTGCCATGTGTTCCATGACTTTACCTGCATCCCATTACATGTTGCTCCTTGGGCAGCGGGCTCAAGTCTCTCCCTCCTTTCCTTTCTTCTTCCCATATATCTGCTTGGATTTCCCACCTGCCTCTAAGCTGCCTTGCCATAGGCCAATGCAGCTTTATTTATCAACCAATCAGAACAATACATATTGACAGCATACAGAAAGACATCCCACAGCACTGCAGGATTCCCTGAGCTCCACCTAATTTTTGGCTGTGGTCTCTGAATCTGTTCCTATCAGTAGCTGGATGAAGCCTCTCTGATGACAATTATGATAGTCTCTGGTGTAAGAGTATAACAGAATATCATTAGGAATCATTTACTTGACTTTTTTTTTGCCAGTTGTGTTTGGTTCTATCCTAGGTCTCTAGGCCATCCAGCTTCTGGTTCCTGTCCCTCCAGTCAGTGTCAGGCATGGGCTCCCTCTCCTGGAGTGGGTCTCAAGTTGGACTAGTCATTGGTTAGCGATGCCCACAAGTTCTGAGCCACCATTACCCCAACACAGCAGGCAGGACAAATTGTAGGCCAAAGGTTTTGTGACTGGGTTGGTGTCCCAGTCTTTCCACTGGAAGCCTTGCCTGGTTATAGAAGCAGGCCAGTTCAGAGTCTGTATCCCCCATTATTAGGAGTCTTCACTAGGGTAATCCTTGTAGATTATCGGGAGTTCCTATTGCACTAGGTTTCTACCTTGCACCCAAAATGCCCCCCAATTCCAATTCGTCTCTCCCAGTACTCTCCTCCACAACCTCATCCTTCCTGTTCCCATCCCCACCTGCCCCAAGGCCACCTGTGAAATCTATTCTGTTTCCCCTTCCCAAGGGAGATCCATGCATCTGCCCTTGAGCCTTCCTTGTTACTTAGCTTCTCTAGGTCTGTGGATTGTAGCATAATTATTCTTTACATCACAGCTAATATCCACTTATAAATGAGTACATACCATGTTGTCTTTCTGGTCTGGATTCCCTCATTCAGAATTATTTTTTTCTAAGTTCCATCCATTTGCCTGAAGATTTCATGATGTCATTACTTTTAACAACTGAGTAATACTCCATTGTGTAAATGTACCACATTTTCTTTATACATTCTTCGGTTGAGGGACATCTAGGTTGTTTCCATTTTATGGCTATGATGAATAAAGTTGCTATGAACATAATTGAACAAGGGTCCTGTAGCTAGAGTTTTCCTGCCTGGCCCACAGTCAGGACAAATCTCTATCACCTGCCAGTCCCACAGCCACTCAGACCCGACCAAGTAAACACAGAGACTTATATTGGTTACAAACTGTATGGCCGTGGCAGGCTTCTTGCTAACTTTTCTTACAGCTTAAATTAATCCATTTCTATAAATCTATACCTTGCCACGTGGCTCGTGGCTTACTGGCATCTTCACATGCTGTTTGTCATCATGGCGGCTGGCAGTGTCTCTCTGACTCAGCCTCCCACTTCCCAGCTTTATTCTCCTCCTTGTCCCGCTTACACTTCCTGCCTAGCCAATGGCCAATCAGTGTTTTATTTATTGACTAATTAGCAACACATTTGCCATACAGAACATCCCACAGCAGGGTCCTTGTAGTAGGATGGAGCATCCTTTGGGTATATGCTCCAGTGGTGTAGTTGAGTCTTGAGCTAGATCAGTTCCCAATTTTCTGAGAAGCCGCCATATTGATTTCCAAAGTGGCTGTACAAGTTTACATTCCCGCCAGCCATGGAGGACTGTTCCCCTTGCTCCACATCCTCTCCAGCCTGAGCTGTCACTTGTATTTTTGATATTAGCCATTCTGACAGGTGTAAGATGGAATCTCAGAGTCATTTTAATTTGCATTTCCCTGATGGCTAAGGATGTTGACCAATTCATTAAACGTCTTTCAACCATTTGAGATTCTTCTGATTAGAATTTGAAGATGGATTTCAGAGTAAATAGCTCTGAAAGAGCTCATTGGAAATGGATCCATCCCTGGAAAATAAAGGCTATTGTAGGTAATTTATTTATATGGAATAAAATGCATTCCCTTTTGCCCTTGTTTCTCAAAACCTGCAATTCTCATGTCTCATCAGAATTTAAACAAGACTAATAAAACACCCTTTGTCCTTCACAGGCATTTTTCAGGTCCCCATTGCAGACAAGTCTTTTAAGATGTAATGGAACACAAGTGTATGTACTATTGAAAAGGTTTTGTCAAAACTACTTTGCTGCATTATTAGTCTAGTCATTGTTTGGTAATAAAATTAGGTCCGCCACTCTGACCCTCCACCTGTCCCAATCTAAGGGGAAATTAACCTTTCTCTGCCTTGCCTCTCCTCCTGTCCTTTGCCCTTCCAATCCCATTCCCCTTTCCTTTCTTCCCATTTATACATTTTATTTTTTATTTAATTGCTTTCCTGGGGGTGGATGCTAGGGGGAGATGGTTCTGGTTGGGTTTTTTTGTCCTTTTGAGGTAGGGTCTTACTATGTAGCACAGTCAGTTATTGACTGCAACTCTCCTGCCTCCATCTTCTTCTTCCAGTGATAACAGCACTCCACCAAGGCCCTTCAGCTTTTGTCTTTTCAAGGCACCCTGCTCCTATGGGCACCAGAGACCCAAGTGTGACCCACCCACTCTCCGATCCATGTCTCCTGCACCGCTCCTTACTTCCCAGCGGGCATGAGCTCTGCCAAGTCCATAGCAACCTACTCAATGCATCCACCTCCTCTTGGATCAAGCAGCACCCTTGGCTCTCAGCCCTTGGGCCACTTTGGGCAGAGAAATCTGGGGGGCAGAAGGGCAGGGGCTCTGGGACACAGGAAAGCACAGACTTCAGTCTCTCTGAGCATATCAGGATCATAGTGCAACCCATCTGGCCAGGCTCTTGGCATGGCCAGGCAGATTCAAGTGCTCAAGTTCCTGCCTATCCCAGCCCTAGCTGTGGCTTGGCCCACAGCAACTTGTATTAAGGATAAAAGGTGGGTGGAAAGGGTTGTCCCCAGTCCACCTAGCTAGAGTCAATGAAGAGAGAACACAGGGTCATGGGAGGGGGTGTGGAACTTTCCACAAGATGCCTAGAACTTGCCAGAGTTCCCAGGGCCCAGTGAGAACTGAGCTTCTGTACAGGGAAGACATGTCAGGGTGTGAAAGAGTGCCCCACACAGAATGTCACCGTGTCCTCGAACAGGTGCTTTCTACAGCCTGTGGAAGCAGTGCTTGAGGTCTTGAACTCCTCGGTTTGCAGGCCCCAGGACCAGCCTCCAGGCTAGCCCAACCTAGAAAGAGGAAAACTTTGGCCTCTGAAAGCAGAATATGGCCAGCCAGGGAAGGCTACACCAACTGAGCAACATACCTGACCACTTGAAGGGAGTGGGTACTAGGGCTCAGAGGGTGTACCTCACTACCCACAGGGACCCTAGAGCAAGCTGGGTAAATACTTGAGGAGTATTTGTCTTCCCACCTGGACTACCTGCAACCACCTGACAGAGAAGAGACAAGACAGACAGGGACTATGCTGGGCAGTACCTCAGCCTCTTTCTGCCATCTGGTGGTAACAAGGCAGAAAGACATGAACATATGACAAATGGGGACAGGAAGGCAGCCATTGCTACCATCATGTATGAGTTAGGTTTGGCCACCAAGTGGCCCTACCCCACATCAGTCTGAGGGAGTCACCCATTATGCCCTAAAGCTCTTGATCCTGCCTCTGCCACCTCCCCCTGGACAAGGTTTCAACCGCCCCCTCCAAGCTGGACCTATGTCACCAAGCTGAAGAGGTGGATGGACTGTTTAAGGCCCACAGTCACAAGGGACACCATCACACTGCAGAGCCCCAGTCTCCATTATGCAACCAGCCTGACCCACTTAGGTGAGCAGAGGGAGGACTTTGGGATTTGGGGTGAGTAGGCAAAGGCAGAGGAATCCTGAGAATGGAACAGCTGAGACCCTCTTTCCAACCTTTGGTCTACAGAGGACCCCAAAGAACATGCTAGAGGAAGATAAGGGCTGAAGCCTGTGCCAGCCAGGAAGCCTGTCTCCCAGGAAGCGATTTCACACAGTTCTAACAACTTATGGGATCATCTTGCAGGAGAGACTGGAGCAGAGACAAGGACGGGTCAGTGGTGGGTGGGGCCACACCTTGACCCAGACTGCTTAGTCATGTATACCTCTTATCCTCATTTTAAACCAAACTTTATATTAGTACCCTAAAGATGGGCTTGGAGGAATCACTGGATCCCTTCATTTGCTCCTCTCTCAATGTGGCCACACTGAATAATTCTCTTTTCTCTGCTTTTCATTATTACCCACATCTTTAATTAGTATATTGGACACCAATGGCCAAGCCTACCTTGTTGGGGCTTCCAAGGTCAAGTCTATTACCCTAAAAACTCTGGTAACATTAGGAGCCCTTTAAAAGTCTGGAACACGACACTGGAAAAACTGACAGCAAGATGCTTAAAGGAGACAGACCCAAAATGAAGGCAGAGAAGCCAGGCTTTCATCCCCGCTTTAGTTACCTTGTGGGCCCAGTGAGCCAATGTAAGAGCAGTTCCTCAATGCCTGCTGCATAGTCATGGCCAAGAAAGTTCCACTTGTTTCAGACAGGGTCTCATGGGGTCCAGGATGACCTTCAACTCTCAGACATTCTGCCCACCGTCACTCGTCCAGCACCCAAGAGCCGGGATTATAGGTGTGCACACCAAATTGCTTTTCTAAGCCAGGTTAAATATTCTCATCTGAACAAACAGCATAGCAGTGCTTGGAGAACCCACTCTCGTAAGCCTCAGGGACAAGGCAGGGTGATAACACAGGCACTAGTGCTATCTTGCCTGTCTGGCCTGCCTAGTCTGGCACTGATGGGGCTAGGGGACCATGCTCCTCACCTTGTCAGTTTCTTTCTATCCATTGCTTGACATCAGACCCCTAGGCTCCCTAGAAGTGCTGCATGGGAGCTGTCAAGAGCCCAGGACCCAGGAGCTCAGGTCATTCCCTCCTTCCAGTGTGGGCACCCCTCCCATGCCCAAGTAATTATGGCCCCAAGCATCCTAAACAAAGGGCTCCAATGGGAGAATCTTTATCCAGGGACCCAGAAAATCCATCAAAGGTTCTGCCACCCCCTGTAGGATGTAGGAGGTAAGAACCTACTGGTCAAATGATAAATTTGTAGTTCTTGAGGACTTCCCGGGGTTTCAGGCCATGAGGACTGACTCCTCCCTTATGAGTTGGCTTGGGACCCCACCTCCTGTTACCCTAATAACACCAGAAAGGTAAACAGCAGCTTTGCTACTCACTAGGATTTAAATTACCATGTAGGGGTTGGAGGGTTGGCTCAAGGATTATGGTTAAAAGCACCTCTTGCTTTTCCAGAGGCCCAAGTTCGGTTCTCAGCAACCACATCAGGTGGCTGTAATTCCTCTTCCAGGGGGTCTGAAGCCGTGTTCTGTCCTCTGAGGGCTACTGCATGCACGTGGGGGCACATACACGCACACAGGCAAATACACACCCACATACATAAGATAAATAATACATACCTTTAATTAAAATTAATGTCTGGTGTTAGAAAACCTGCAGGGAATTTTTCCTGGGTACAGAAAATGCTATGGCCCTCTGTGCTAAGCACCCAAGAGTACTCTTAAAGTGAAGTCAAATACAGCCATACTCGAAGGAGATGTTGGGGAGGATACTGGTAACTAACTCTGTGGCTAGCTCTGTCCTCTGATCTTCAGGCAAATTTTATTTCTTAGATTACATAATATACCACCACAGTTCTGTCTCCTTATTTGGGTACTAGTTATATGATGACATGGGGGAGTACAGTTTATGAAGTTTTGCCTTCACACTTATGTGCAATTTCCAGTATGTGCATCATATTTCAGTAGGGTCTCATTTATTTTCATTAATATATTTTTTGGTTTTGTGTATGGATTTTTATTTGGGGGTTTTGTTTTATTGTTTTTGTTTTTGGTGTGCGTGTCTGTGTGCACATGCGTGCATGCGTGAGCCTACACCAGTGTGCACGTGGGTGTCAGAGGTCGACATCTTTTGCCAGATGTCTTCGAGTTCCACTTCCCGCTCCTACCTGAATCTTACTGCACTAGGAGCTCACAGATTAGTTAGGCTAAGGAGCTTGTGAGCTCTGGGGATTCACCTATCTCTATCCACACACCCCACTCAGTTCAGCGTTTTACATGGGTCCTGGGTACCTGAACTTGGTTGGGTCCTCAGGCTTGCCCTGCAGACGTTTTACCGACTGAGACATTCTCTCATAACTGGATTTAGGTTTCCTTCCCTTTTCATTAAAAAATTTGTTTATTTACTTATTGTATATGTGTGATGGATGTGAGGGTATACTTGTGCCACGGTATGTATGTGGAGGTCGAGGACAATTTCTGTGACTTGGTTCTCTCCTTCCACCTTCATATGCGGGTTCCGGGATCGAACTCGGGTGCTTCTGTAAGCCATCTGGGCAGTTTTAAGTTTTGGGGGACAAGGTCTCACTCTGTAGTCCAGGCTGGCTTGAACAACTCCGATCCTCTTGGCTCACAGTCTCTCAAGTGTTGGTATTACAGGTGCGTGCCCTCACGCTCTAGGAATTCAGTAAGATTTTTAAAAACATTTTGCCATGCACTCCATAGCTGTTTATAACGGTATTGCTCACAGAGGAAATCATGGAACCCACCTGAATACTCCCAGCACGTGGGTTCCCGCCTCCAACTTAAATTAATGAAATTATTTCCACCCCTTTCTTCCTGCCTTGATAGGCAGGTTGTTTCTGGAAGGGGATCTGAAGGTACAGGAGGGCTTACTCTTCAGTGGTCAATTTGTTTTCACTGTAACGTTCCGCCCTCCCAGACGCTGCCGGTTGGTGTCACGTGATCGCCGAGTCAGCTGACCTGTGTCTGGCCGGAAGACTCCTTGGATTCGGTCTCTTGGCACCATGGTGAGGGATTAGTGGAGATGCGAAGCTGGGTATCGGGCGAGAAGGGGAGTTGGTGGTTCTAGGGGCATAGGGAGAGAATCTTCACCGGCGCCTGCTGGGTGCGGCAGGACGGCCGAGTTCGCAGACGCAGCCCCGCATCACAGCATGGGCGCGCGCCCGCGTTCATCCCTGGCCAGGCCCCACCTCCCGGGACCCCGATTCTCACACGCTCCCCACCGCCCCAAGAGGCCCTCCCGCGGGAGCCCACTTTCCCTGCTGTCAGGTGACCAAGACGAGAACGTGCTTGGGACGGGTCCACACGGTTAGGAAGCCTCTGCGCTTTCCTGAGTCAGGAAGTGGTTCTTGATTGGATTGAGCTTTCTTACTCACTCATACGTGCATTCATTCAGTAGATTCGTGTTGAGTGTCCAGCCAGCACAGGCATTGGGACTTCAGCTGCAAAAGGGGAGGGCAAGTCAGAAGCAGGAATTGGCAGGCATAGTTCTTTCTCGAGCCGCAGAGACTTTTCCTGAACCTTGGGCCCGCTCTGCTCAGTGAAGGGTAGTTTCTGTAATCCTATTGAGAAGCAGGGGCAATGGAAAGGTGCCCTCGGACAGGGAACAATTGTGCAACCTCTGAAAGAGCGAGGCCCCCGGGAGAGTGCATATCTTGTCTCGCTAGAGCTTGGTTAAGATCAGGCAAGACCAGTAAAGATCAAATCTTTCTGGGACTTGGATCGCCTTATCAAAATAGTAAGCATTCCCTCTGGCCGCCCAAAGCGCTTTGTTTGAAGAGGAGATTGTGGGAAGTAGGATCTGGTGCTGTGACTCAATGGTAAACATGCCCGAGTCTTTGAGCCCCAGCACTGCCAACAACAAGCCCCCAAAAACCTAGGATCGGGAAGGGCACGTCTGATAACTTGATGTTTAAGTGGATCCCTGAATGAGATGGGAGGGTTGAGGGCGTGGTGCATGAGAATAGAGGATCTAGCAAGGATGAAGGCGGGGTGAGGTTGGGAAAGGGCAGCATCATGCAAACTGTTGTGGCTGGAGCATGCTGGGCACTCAACGTAGAACTGCCACAAACTGATGTTTGTTGAGCAGATACAGTAAAAGTCAGAACAAGGTCAGGTGGCAGTGTGGGCAGGGATGGAGTACTCAAGACAGTCTAGAGGTAGGGGAGAACCGGTGACCAGAGAGTGCTCATCCTGGACATGGATCCTGACCACACCTCAGCCCTTCCTGAGGCCTGATTTCCCACCTTACTCTCTTGCAGAGGTTCCGGTTCTGTGGCGATCTGGACTGTCCTGACTGGGTCCTGGCAGAGATCAGCACACTGGCCAAGATTGTTGAGTGCACTGGTTCACTTAGGGTTGGGAGGAGGAAGGCTTGGGGTCCCGAATGGAGGGAGAAGATTGGGACTGGGAGCTGGGGGTGGGGGTGGAGGAGTCTCCCTGACTATGGGGCCTCCATACTATGTGGCCTTGGTCACAGTCACATGGCTGGCCCTCCTTCAGCCAGTCCCCTAGAAATGAGGGTAAGGTGGGTCAGTCTGGCTGAAACAGGGAAATCCTTTCCAGTCCTCTGTGAAGCTGCGGCTGCTGTGTAGCCAGGTGCTAAAGGAGCTTCTGGGGCAGGGGATTGATGTGAGTACAGTACCCAACACTCCACTGTCGGATAACCTTATGAGCCCCAGAGAAGTCTGTTCTGCAGCCTCCCAGCCCCCTTGGACATCCTCTTCCTTCCCTCCAGCCCCAGCACATTCCTTACCACAGGATCTGGGCCAGGGGCAAGGGGCTGGTGACAGGGCTCTGGCACCCCCTGAGGACCTCCTTTCCCCATAGTATGAGAAGATCCTGAAGCTTACTGCTGATGCCAAGTTTGGTGAGTACCCCAGACCAGGAATCACGGCCTTCCTTGACCCTCCTGCGTCACGGGAGGACAGGAAGGGAAGAACCATATTGGCAGCCCTGTCCCCAACCTCTGCCACCTCCTGCTGGTCCAGTAGCAGTGCCCAGGGTTCAAGAAACTTGGGGCCCAAAGCTGAAGATAATAGGGCAGGGAAGTGGTTGGGGCCACAGTGACATCCCCTGCCTCCTCGCCTGTGGGTCTCTAGAGTCTGGAGATGTGAAGGCCACAGTTGCGGTGCTGAGTTTCATCCTCTCGAGTGCAGCCAAGCATAGTGTGGACAGTGATTCCTTGTCCAGCGAGCTACAGCAGCTGGGGCTGCCCAGAGGTACGCAGGGTGGATGGGCAGCTGGGAAACCTGTGGGTAGGGGTTCCTGGAGGGTACACTGAGGCCTTGTTGACCCTGAGATGTACCCAGTCCTCTGTGGGCCCTGGATCCTGAGACCCACCCCTTAAGCCCAAGGCTAGTCTCCACCCGCCACCTAAGCGGAGCTCCATCTACCTGCAGAGCATGCCACCAGCCTGTGCCGCTGTTATGAAGAGAAGCAGAGCCCCCTACAGGAGCACCTTCGGGCCTGCAGCCTGCGTGGTGAGTATGAAAACAGCCCAGGTGGGGACGTGGTGGGGGAGGGGGGCTGTACTCTAGGATGCCATTGCTCTAGGAGAAGCTTTGACCACAATTACATTCAGAGCAGTTGATGAGATTAGAACTGGCCAAAGATCTCATGGCTATGGCCTGAGTTTCTTTTCTGAGGCCCATGGTAGATATTCGAGTACCTGTCCTACAACAGGCCTGGGTTGAAGGGCCTTGAAGGGTTTGTGGGATGAGCCCCATTGTGGAGTGAGGACTTCCTGGCTTGCCTGGTTGATAGCTGCCTAATTTCTCGCCCGCAGTGAACAGGCTGGCCAATGTGGCCTGGCGGGTGGACTACACCCTGAGCTCCAGCCTGCTCCGGTCTGTGGAGGAGCCCCTGGTGCACCTGCAGCTAGAGGTTGTGCCTGCCCCGGGTGCCCTGGCCCAACCTGTTTCCATGTCCCTCTCAGCAGACAAGTTCCAGGTTCTCCTGGCAGGTGAGGCTGGACAGAGGGTGGGGGCCCTCCTGGGTCTGGCTGACTTGGAACTGGCTATAAAGGCCAGGCTGGCCTTAGAACTGGCTTCTGCTCCTTACCACTCCCCATGCACCCCCTTGTCCCCTGCAGAACTGAAGCAGGCCCAGACCCTGATGACGGCTTTGGGCTGAGAAGGGTGTCCCAGCCTCTGTGGAGCTGCCCTGCCTGGACTGAGCTGCTCCCCTCCACACTTCTCTTCCAAGGGTGGCCCTGTTCTCTTGGGTCTCTGGCTGCCTGACTTTCTATGTAGGGCTCCTGGGGATCTTCCCCAGAAGTCCCTTCTGTCCTTTGAAAGAAAGTGCTTGTCAACCATTTTTACAGGAAGAAAGAATAAACTTGTGTACAGCAATGTGTGTGGGTTTTGCTTGCTTCTGTGGTTGCTATTGACAGAAGTCCTGAGGCCAAGTTGGACTCCAACTTGGTATCTAATTGAGGTTGATCTTAAACTTTTAATCCTCCTGCCTCTACTTCTTGAGATTACAATCATGCACCACCATGCCTGGTTTATGTGGTGCTGGGAACAGACCCAAGGCTTCATGCATGTCAGGCAAGCTCTTTACCAGCTGAGCTAAATCCCAGCCCAAGTAAGAGACCAGGTGACGTTCTAACCTCCCTGCCCATCACTTATTTTCTCAACACTGGGACTGAGGACCAGAATGAACAGCGTGTCTGTAGATTGGCAAGTTGGGGTGCTAGCTCCATCTTGTGATGTTCTTGGCTCTTCCCTTCCTGTGCAGTCCTTGTCTTCAGGATCGCAGCAAGTGAGCGACACTGATCCTGGTGTCCGGGGCAGAGAGGAGAAAGAGCTTTTCCTTGCTGTCGTTACTAGGAAAAGAGTGTAGCACAAATCTTAAAAGGTCTTATAAAAACAAACCCAGAGCCAGGTATTGGGGTGAATGCTGAAAGATCAGAGAAGCAGAACAAGCCACATCCAACTTCATCTTGCCTATTTCTCAGCTGATCCTCTTTCCTCAAACTGGAAGCCTCTGAGTCCTCACCTGAATGGATCTCAGCTGAACTGCTGCTAGAAGCCTCAAAGCTTAAAAGCCTCTACCTAGTTCCTGGTCCTCAGGCCTTGTATACCTTTCTGCTTCTGCCATCACTTCCTGGGATTAAAGGCATGTGTCACCATGCCTGTCTGTTCGCAGTGTGGCCTTGAACTCACAGAGATCCATCCGGATCTCTGCCTCCGGAGTGCTGGGATTAAAGGGTTGTGCTACCACTGCCTAACCTTTATGTTTAATATAGTGGCTGTTCTGTTCTCTGACCCTCAGATAAATTTATTGGGGTACACAATATATCAACCACAGAAGAGTCCAAGCCTGAGCATCTCCTTAGCGAGAGGTTGGGTACTGCAAACTGAATATTCACTATGGTGATACTTTCCCACACATCATGTCTGAAGCTATCCCTCTCTGTACATGTATCTAGAAGGGCTATTTGAGAGTATGGTGGATAGGTGGCTGCTTACAAGCCAGGAAACCCCCTCCCTGGGAACTGAGCCTGCCAGCACCTGGATTTTTGACCTGGACTCCAGAATTAAGAAATGTGTCGGGCTGGAGAGATGGCTCAGAGGTTAAGAGCACTGACTGCTCTTCCAGAGGTCCTGAGTTCAATTCCCAGCAACCACATGATATAGCTCACAACCATCTGTGATAGGATCTGGCGCCCTCTTCTGGCCTGCAGTCATACATGCTGTATACATAATAAATAAATAAATCTTTAAAAAAAAAAAAAAAAAAAAAAGAAAAGAATTGTGTCTATTCAGTCCTAAGCTAAAACCCATGGTCACCCAAGATGGGAGTAGGCTGGGCAGTGCTCCTTGTAAAAGTCTCACTGTGGGGTCAGGGCAGGGAGAACCTGGAGCATCTCACAGTGTAAGGAAGCTGTCAAAAGAAACCAATCCACCTCACCATCCAGAGGGAGATCATTTTGGGCATCAGAAAAAGCTCAGGACTGAGGTAGAAGGTTGTGCCTCACCCCTGTAATCCTAAGGTTCAGGAGCCTGGCTCATGGATTACCAGCCTGGACTATAAGAGTGAGATACTGTCTTTTTGTTTTTGGAAAGAGAGAAAAGAAATCCCATGAAAAATTCTCAGATGTGTCCATATCAGCTTGTTCCCCGGGTGCCACCCCTCCTGTGTCATCCCAGGGTCCTGGGTATTTCTGCCTTTGCCCTTGGGACAGTGGAATTTTGTCAATCATTTGTCTCTTTGACCAGCCTGAGCTGTTTGGGTTGGTTTTGTTTTCATTTGAGACTGGGTCTGTGTAGCCCAGGCTGGCCTCATTATTAGCCCAGTTTAGCCTCCTGGAACTCATTCAATCCTCCTGGCTCCGGCTCCAGAGGATTGGGCTTACAGGTGTGGGCCACCATGCCTAGTGTCAGCCTGAGTTTCTCAAGGATAGGAACTGTGTAGCCCCGATGAATACTCTTCAGTCGCTGTGGGGGTGAGGGGAAGTGGGTAAGGACCACAGTGGCTGTTTGCATTTGCTCTTCTTTGAGCTAGGGCTCACTATGTAGCTCTGGCTCACTGGGAACTGGCTGTAAAGGCCAGGCTGGCCTCAGATTTGATTCTGCTTCTCAGCATTCCCAGATGGGATGTTTTACAGGTGTCGGACGCAGCTGGCCCTTGGTGCTCAGAAGTGAAGTCAGGAATTTCAGGTTTTCAAGATCATCCATAGCCACATCCCAGGCCTGCCAGTGTCACCTGAGACACTGTCACTAATTAATTAACTAAAAATCTGAGCCTGGAGAGAAAGCTGAGCAGTTAGAGCACTGGCTACTCTATGAGAGGACCTAGGCTTGATTCCCAGCACCCCATGGTAGCTCATGACTGTGACGCCATTTCTAGGGGATTCCATGTCTTCTGACCTCCACGGGCATTGTACGAACATTGTGTAAAACATACATGTAGGTTCAAACATACACTCATACACATAAAAGAAATTTTAGGAAGAAAAACTTTTTAACAATACATGAGTCCGTAATGACGAGGAAAAAAAAAAAAAACCAAAAAATAACACTGCCTTAAAGGCAGACCAATATAGTTTGTAACTATTAGACACAATTACTGCACCAAAATCTTAGTCTGAAAATTGGTAAAAGTACCAGGCACGGTGGCATACACCTTTAATCCCAGTACTTAGGAGGCCAGATGCAGGTGGATCTATGTGAGTTTGAGGTTAGCCTGGTCTACAGATCAAGTTCCAGGACAGTCAGGGCTACACAGAAACCTTGTGGGGGGGGGGGGGGGCGGGGGGGCGGGGATTGATAAAGGAAGGAAAAATCCTTGAGATAGAGTTACAGCTCAGTGGTGGAGTGCCTATCTGCCATCTACAAGGCCCTAGGTTTGATTTCCAGAACTGAAAAAATGAACAAACACGGGCCTGGTGAAGTGTGCACATCTTTTACCGAAGCACAGGAGAAGCTAAAGCGGGAAGTATACTTTATTTCAAAAAATAATTTTAAAAAGTCAGCTGATTGCACACATCATTAATCCCAGCACTCAGGAGGCAGAGTCAGGAAGGTTTCTATAGTTCAAGGTCAACCTGGTCTACATAATGAGTCCTAGGACAGCCAGGACTACATAGAGAGACACTGTATCAAAAGAAAAAACAAAGTCATAGTCAATAACGTGAAACTTTATTTATTTATTTTTTTACAGAAGTTGCAATTAGTTGATAGGTAAGTATTGCTAGACTAGAGCCAGGCATCGTGGTACACACCCGGATCCCAGCACTTGGGAAATGAAGGCAGAGGATTAGAGGTTCAAGTCCAGCCTTGGCTACACACAGCAAGTGGGATACAGGAGACATCAAAAAGGAAAGAGGAGACATTTTGTAACTGCTAACTAGATCCGAGGTGAAGAGCGAGGCCCAATGGTGCAAACCTGTCATTCCAGCTGCTGAAGCAGGAGAATTTTGAGCAGGTTCATGGGGCTTCCTTGGGGAATTAGACACGTAGCTCACTAAGTAGCATTTGCCCAGAATGGCTTTAGGCTCCAGCACTAAAAAGAAATAGCTGATATCCAGCCTAACATCTCTGTAGCCTTTTAGCCAGGTATAGGCAGACATTTCTTTCCCGCCCAGCAGTTCCCAAATAACTGACACAGAGACTTAATATTAATTGTAAATGCTCGGTCGATAGCTCTGGCTTGTTACTAGCTAACTCTTATGCCCCGCCTGCAGGGCTTCAACGGGTTCTCGACCACCCTAAGGATGGAATGATAGGGACAGGAGATACAAGGAAACACACCAAGTCTGGATTCTGATCAAGGTGCAACTTTATTTTTCTCCAAGAGGGTTTATATAGTTTCTGCAGGATGGGGGGAGCAAGAAGCTGTCATCTGCATAAGGTGGGGCAAGCTAAGGATGTTTGCATAGGATGTTTACAGGGTGAAAGGGTCAAGGGCTCTGCCTCAATGTCCTGTTGCTAGGCAACCTGACTGTAAGATGATCTAGTTCCCTGTCTTATGGGGGGTCTGTATTTTTCCACTAACTAGAGATTCTATCCTTGTCCCTGACATCTCCCCCTTTTTAGTAATAAATCTAAGGGCCAACATAAACCAGGTTCGAATGGTCTAAAAGGAGGACTCTGAAAGAGGCTTTGCATGGAGGATTACAGAGGCCCTATCCCTCTAAAGGTTGTGAAAAAAGGTCCGAGAGGGAATGTCTCTCCAGACTCAAGCACCACAGGCGTCCCCATAGTGCAGGAATCAATGGACCGTGCAGTTTTTTGAGGGAGCGGAAATGGGTAAGCGCAAGGCTGTTACTGCACAACCGCTATGCAACAGGGCATATAATCCAGGCTCTCGGGATTTTGGGGTACCATGGTCCCCAGCCTGTGCAGTCCCAGCTGCACTCCAATCATGCCTTGAGCGAGCCTTTTTCCCACACACAGGTGCAGCCTCCCCCGAGTGAAGGGGTCTGTGTGGGGCATCTCTCATCAGGGGAAATTTCAACCCTGGAGTCCTGCATATCAAAGCAATGGTAATGAACCTGGATCTGCCTGGCTGGCAGGTCTGTTATTTGGCTTCGGATGAACCGAGTGAGCCAGGAAAGTGCCCATGGCCCAAAGACAAGGACCAGGAGCAGGCCTACAACAGGTCCTAGGAGGGAGGGAAAGAGGGTTGTTAGCTAAGGGAAGTTGGAAAACCAATTCTAGAACCACCCAAGCTCTTATTCTCCTTTTCTCTCTCTCTTTTTTTTTTTTTTCTGATCCTTTTCTAACCTTCCATACTGTCCCTTGACTATCTTGGTGTGGTCTGTAAAGAAGCAACATTCCTCTTTGAGCCCAGTACAAAGGCCACCCTGTTGTAGAAAGAGGAGATCCAGGCCTCTCCTGTTCTGTAAAACTACCTCAGCTAAGGAGGAAAGGGATGACTGGAGGGCTGAAATTCCCTCTTCAAATTGAGCAATATCCTCGTCTATGGACAGTCAAAGCTCAGATTAATGTTGGTTGGACAGGACCAGAGAGGCAATTCCTGTGCCTGTTCCCGTTGCTCCAACCCCCAGAAGGACTGCTAAGGTGATGGCAGTAACAGGCTCCCGTCAAGGCAGTCGTCTCAACACGGCTTCTCTTCCTAGAGATCTAGGAATTGATCTGAGGAATAAAAGGTTAGTCTAGGTGGAAGGGACCTAAATGCCCTGAGTGGCATCTCTGGTGCTACCCTGTTTGCTGTGCTACCTGCCAGCCACAGGCTATGTCAAGCTGGCCCAACACGGCTATGACCACCTGTGACACCAAGGCCAGCAGGTCCGACAAGTCTTTCTGACACCATGGATGAAAATTCAGCACTGCCCTTGGAAACATGACCCCTGCTGTCAGACTGGATTTGTGACAAGCAGTGTCACAGCCCAGAACATGATTGACTATGGGACTTGTATACTGTGTGAAAGGTCCCAAACACAGTTTGCTGTAAAGTTCCCACTGTCCCCCCCACAGGAACTCTGAGCAGAGTGATAACAGAGCTAAAGGGCTGGTGGGGGTTGCTGTGGGTGAGGACAATAGCCTGGAGGGCTTGCTGGAGGGACAGCATTTGAAACAGAAGAAGTTTCCTCAGGAGAGGGGCTATCTCTCCTGGGCAGATCAGGTATATTTACAGCTCTAACCAGGCGTTCTGGTAACCATCTGGGAGCAGAGTGTATCTGGTCAAGAATGCAGGCCGAACCTCGTCCCCAAATAAGGACCAGGTCGGGGCCCTTCCAATGCCCCGTGAGGGGATCTCGCCACATGGCTAGTGGCCGGGTGGCATCTGGAGAAGGGTGCCAGTGCCTGTCAGCGGCAGAGTGCCCTGCAGCATCTAAGGTGAGAAAGTTGAGAACAAACAGAGCATGGCTCAGTTGATTTCTGGGGGAGGAAAAATGAAGGTTAGAAGACTTGAGGCGAGCCAACCAGGTCTTTAGGGTCTGGTGGGCTCGTTCTATTATGCCCTGTCCCTGGGGATTGTAAGGTATCCCTGTGGTATGAATAATTTGTAGACTATCACAAAATTTTTTGAAGCCTGTGCTGGTATAAGCAGGGCCATTGTCTGTCTTTATCTTAGCTGGTTTTCCCAAGACAGAAAAGGCAACAATCAGGTGAGAAAGAACATCCTTTGTGGCTTCCCCAGCATGAGGAGAGGCAAAGATAAAGCCACTAAAAGTATCTATAGAGACATGGATAAATTTTTGTCTGCCGAATTCGGGGCAATGAGTAACATCTGTCTGCCAGATTTGGTTGGGAAGGAGGCCTCGAGGGTTGACTCCCAAGTGTGGGGCAGGGTGAGAAACAACACAAGAGGGACATTGTTTGACAATTTCTCGGGCCTGTTGTTTAGAGATCTTAAAAAGAAGACGGAGGGTCTGAGAATTTAAATGGTGGATCTTATGGGCAGTTTGGGCCTGTAGGACTGAGCCAACCATGACAGGGAAAGTTAGCCTGGTGGCGGCATCTGCCTGTGCATTGCCATCAGTTAATGGTCCAGGAAGATCACTATGGGCTCTAATATGGCCTATAAAAAATGGGTGTTGGCGAGTCAGGACAAGCTGTTGAATCTGGGAGAAAAGTGGGGTGGCGTTGGAGGTAGGCCTTATGGCTGGAGAGGTTTCTAACAAGGGGATGGAAAAGGCAATATAGGCACTATCTGTATAGATATTAATAGGTTGATCAGAATAGGTCTGAAAAACCTTTAAAATTGCTGAAAGTTCAACCAACTGTGCTGACCGGAAAGGCGTTAGGAAGGAGGTAGGGTGGCCTTGGGCCACAAAGGCTGCAACACCATTAGCGGAACCATCGGTAAAGACTGTAAGTGCACGAGAAATGGGACCAGTTTTTGTAATTTTTGGAAAGATGAAGGGATGTAGCCGGGCAAAATGGAGCAAGGGGTCATCTGGGATGTGATTATCCAAGGTCCCTGTAAACCCTGCCAAGGCAACACCCCACTTATCTAGGGTTTGGAACAAAAACTGGGTTTGATCCTTGGAATAGGGTGTGAGTATGATATCAGGGTCCTTACCAAAATATTGGCGAGAGGTCTGTCGTCCTTTCATAATGAGTGAGGCCACCTGTTCGGGGTAGACTGAAATGACTCTCGAAAGGGCAGCGGGCATGTGGACCCAGAGGAGTATCTTGCCTTTAAGTTTTGGTTCTTGAGCATGTTGCCAAAAGACTCCTGTGGGTGTGTGTGGTGTGGGCAGAACTATAAAATATAGAGGTATGGCATAGGAAATCTGAAAACAAGATTGTTGGTTAATGGCAATGGCTATCTGAATCAAAGCCTCGTTGGCTGCAGGGGAAAGCACACGGGGTGATGTGGGGTCAGGGTCGCCCCGGAGGATCTCATAGAGGGGAAGGAGAGAATCCGTAGAAAGTTTAAGATAAGGCCTAAGCCATTGGATATGGCCAAGCAATTGTTGGAAATCATTTAGGGTATGGAGATGGTCAGTGCGTAACTGGACGCGAGGAACGAGGACCCGGTTTGAATGGAGTTCCAACCCCAGGTAATTGAAAGGGTCCTGGGTTTGGACCTTATCTGGAGCAATCTGTAGTCCCAATCCATTAAGGGCTCTACTAAGTTCTGAAAAACATCGCTCTAGGGAGATGGGGTCAGGTGCAGCGAGGAGAAGGTCATCCATGTAATGTAAGATATATATCTGGGGCCAATTAAGTCTGACAGGGTCCACAGCCTGAGCCACGAATTTCTGGCAGAGAGTAGGACTGTTGACCATGCCCTGGGGTAATACCTTCCATTGGTAACGAAGCATGGGTCCCTGAAAATTGGAGCGGGGAAGGCTGAATGCAAAGTAGGCTCTGTCCTCGGGGTGCAAGGGAATAGTAAAGAAACAATCTTTAAGGTCAATGACCATCTTGTAAAATTTAGCAGGAATAGCCACAGGCGAGGGCAATCCAGGCTGAAGTGCCCCCATAGGCCTCATTACCTTATTTACTGCCCTTAAGTCTTGAAGGAGCCTCCATTTTCCTGACTTCTTTTTGATAACAAATATAGGTGTATTCCAAGGGGAATTGGAAGGCTCAATGTGGCCAGCCATAAGCTGCTCCTGTACAAGCATAGTGGCGGCCTGTAGCTTTTCTTGAGTAAGGGGCCACTGATCCACCCAGACAGGGGTCTGGGTCATCCAGGTAATTTTGTCTGCATGGGGTACAGGAGGGTCAGTGGCCACTACTAAAAACCCGAATATCCCAGCCCATGTCTATCCTCCTTGGGAACAGGCTGAATTGGTTGGACTCTCCCCTGAGCTGCCTTGCCCAAGCCTGTGCCAGGGATATAATTCATCCGTAGCATTTGTTGTGTGACTGTAGAGTTTGGGCTATATAAGATTACTTGCATTTGTGAAAGTATGTCCCTCCCCCAAAGATTAACAGGCAGGCCTGGAACCACAAAAGGAGTGACAGTCCCCTGGTTTCCTTCCTCGTCCTTCCAGGAAAGTGTCCTTGAACTAATTAAAGGATTATTAGACTGACCAATTCCTTTTAAATCGGTGAGGGATGGAACCAGTGGCCAAGCAGACGGCCAGTGAGACTGTGAAATGACTGTGGTGTCTGCCCCTGTATCCAAGATACCCTGAAACTTCTTTCCCTCTATAGTAAGGGTGAGAGTAGGGCGATCCTGAGTAACAGGCTGGACCCAGTAGGCGTCCGAGGAGCCCACTCCAGCTGACCCGCGAGGGGTGTTTGTAATTGAGGGATTATCACAGACAGAGGAGGGTAGAGGAACTAGCTGTGCCAGGCGCGTACCTTGAGGAATCGTGACCATGCCGTTTACAGCAGTGGCCAGAATCTTAATTTCACCTGTGAAATCACTATCTATTATGCCAGGGTAGACCTGGACCCCTCGGAGGGCCGCAGAAGCACGGCCAAGGACAAGCGCACAAACATTAGGAGGTAGGGGCCCTGTCACCCCTGTAGGGATGACCTGAGCCCCTTCAAGGGAGTTTAATACTGTTCGGCGGCGGCACACAAGTCCAATCCGGCACTGCCTGGAGTTGCTCTCCGGAGGGAGGAGAATGGAACTGGGGCGGGAGAATTTGTTGAGGCTGGGGAGTTAGGGGGTGAGCGGACCTCAAGGCCCCAGGGTGCGCTCTTGGAGGCATTGGGGCCAGGGGCTGGCCCCTTTGGAAGTTTCCCGGCACCCTCGGAGGAAGGGGCTGACCGAGATAATTGACTTTTGACCTGCATTCTGTAGCCCAATGACGGCCCTTGTTGCAGCGGGGGCAGAGAGTGGAAGGCAGGGGCCTCATAGAGGCGGCCTCCTGAGCTGGCTGGGCTAAGGGCGCGAGGCTGAGACCTTTCTGGGGACATTCCCTAGCGAAATGTCCGGGTTGTTTACAGAAGTAACAGGTGTGGGCTCCAGGCTGTTGTGAAGCCCTGAGGGCAGCACCTATAGCTAATCCCATGGCATGGGCGGCGCCAACACCTGAACAGAGTCTCACATATTCAGACAGGTCCGCTCTGTTTTTATGAGGGCGGAGGACTTCCTGGCAGGCAGGGTTTGCATTTTCAAAGGCCAAGTGTTTAACAAAGGTGCTTTCGTGTTCGTTCGGCCCAAAAAGTCTCTCAGCTGCATCATTTAAGCGAGAGACAAAATCGCTAAAAGGTTCATCAGGGCCCTGACGAATCTTTGCTAATGAGGTGGTAGCCGAACCCTTTTGGGGCAGGCGTTTCCAGGCCCGGACCCCCGCATTTTGAATCTGGGCCAGGAGGCCAGGAGGGAATTTTGCCTGTGCTGCATTTGTATCATAAGCGGGGTTGCCGAGGAGTTTCTTTAATGTCCAAGTTTTTGAGGACGGCTGTTCAGTATTTTTTTGAGCAACTTCTCGACAATTTTTTGTAAATTCTGTTTTCCAGAGGACAAAGTCACCCCCAGAAAGAGCCGCACGGGCAAGAAAATACCAGTCATTAGGGGTCAACCAATGTTCGCTCTGGTTTTCCATCAAGGCTAATGTAAAAGGAGCCGTAGGACCATACTGAGCACAGGCAGATTTCAGCTTTTCAACTAGGCGGAAATTTAATTTGTGATAAGTCTGACCTGGCGGGGGGTCCTCTGGTGATGGCTCTTCCTCCTCCTCCTCCTCCCCCTCAGTTTGATCTTCCAAACCCCCTGAGGGGCTGCTCTGGGCGGCCGCCTCGGATGAGTCCCCAGAGGTCTGGCTCCTGGTAACAGGAAATGCCAGGACAGGCTGAGGCTTACTCTTTTTGATTTACTAGATTTTTGAGATGGTTTTAGCGGACCGGGAGCCACCACTTCAAGGGCAAGATCTTTAAGTTCTTTGTCAAGAGTTTTCAATTCCCTTAAAAGCTCAACATGTTCCCTGCGAGTCTGGAGGGCCCGTCTCAGTGAGCCGAGATCTGGGACAGGGGGAGCCAACTCATCAAGAATAGGCCCGCAAAAAATGGGAAGACGGAGAAATATAGGGAGGGGGCATTGCGGAAGGGGGAACTGCCGGAGATTTTTGAGGTGGTATAAAAGGGCCCAAGGACTCCTGTGTTAAGGGGAGATTTTTGCAGGGGGGCCAGTCTGGATTATGGTAGCGGGCCGCCCCTTTCTCTAGAGAAGCCTCCTCGGTGGGGTCTAGAGGGGAGTTAGAGGTCAAATTATTAACAGAGGCATGAGGATGGGCAAAAGCAGACTCCTGGGGATTCCTAGGTTTAAAAGTTGTGAGCATCCCCTCTTCCATAGAGCGCAGGTCGTGAACCGAGGGACAGATTGAAGGCGGACCAGAAAGCGCTCGGGGGGGTCTTAGGGCAGGTAGAGGGGGAGCGAAAGGCTTCTTTGAAGATTTTTTCTCCTATATTAATAAGCTCTTGTATGTCAGGGGAATATTTATAGACCCTAAGAATATCAATAATCAACAAAGGCTTTAAGGTCTTTTTTCTTTACCCTAGTTCCTTGTATCTTGAGGGGCTCATTTAGGCCAGAAATAAATAACTCTCGTGACGAAGTTGCCTGTCCCATGGCTCGTCACTTTCTTACCTGCGTCGTCTCCGCCCTCCTCCGGGATCGCGTCCTGAACCGGGCGATTTCAGGGGGATCCAACAACTTCACCAAGGCCTTGGTCTTCCTCCGGGAGACGACGTTCCGAATCCTCAAGAGGTGGTTTCATCCACGTTGGGCGCCAGTTTGCCCCGCCTGCAGGGCTTCAACGGGTTCTCGACCACCCTAAGGACGGAATGATAGGGACAGGAGATACAAGGAAACACACCAAGTCTGGATTCTGATCAAGGTGCAACTTTATTTTTCTCCAAGAGGGTTTATATAGTTTCTGCAGGATGGGGGGAGCAAGAAGCTGTCATCTGCATAAGGTGGGGCAAGCTAAGGATGTTTGCATAGGATGTTTACAGGGTGAAAGGGTCAAGGGCTCTGCCTCAATGTCCTGTTGCTAGGCAACCTGACTGTAAGATGATCTAGTTCCCTGTCTTATGGGGGTCTGTATTTTTCCACTAACTAGAGATTCTATCCTTGTCCCTGACACTCTTACACATTAAATTAACCATATTTCTTATCTACTCTCTGCCATGTGACTCATGGGCTTGTTACCTCATTTTCTACATGTCCTGTTTCCTGTGTCTGCTGGCATCTCCTTCAGCTCCACCCTTCTTCATCCCAGCATCCTTAGTTTGGTTGTCCCACCTATACTTCCTGCCTGGCTACCAGCCAGTCAGGATTTTATTAAACCAATTCGAGTGACAAGTCCTTACAGTGTACAAAATGATTATTTCACAGTAGCCAGGCAAATGGCTCACATCTCTAATCTCAGTACTTAAGAGGTCAAGGCAGGAGGATGGCCGTGAGTTTGAGGTTAGCCTGGGCTACTTAGTGAGTTCAGGCTAGCTCACACAATTTATTAAAACTGTTGTCTTGCCAGGTGTGGTAGTGCAAGCCTTTAATCCAGCATTTTGGAGGCAGAGGCAGGTGGATCTCTGAGTTCAAAGCCAGCCTAGTCTACAAAGTGAGTTCCAGGACAGCCAGGGCTGTTACACAGAGAAACCCTGTTTTGAAGAATCAACAAAAACAAAACCAAAAAACTATTGTCTTAAATCATTTTTTTACTATATAGACCAGGCTGGCCCTGAATTCAGAGATCTGCCTGCCTTTTTGCCTCCCAAGGGCTGGTGTTAAAGGCATGCGCCACCATGCCTGGCAAGTCAATTTTTAAAAGGCTGGTTATACAGTTCAGGATTAGAGAGTTTGCCCAGCATTCATGAGGTTCAATCCTTGATACAATAAACAAAAATAGTTGATTGTGGCAAATCATTAGGAGTTCAAAAACCTTTGGATGAAATGTTGATGAGGGGTCCTTGAGATGGCTCAATGTGTCACCTGCCCTCAAGACTGGCAACCTGAGTTCAATCCCTGAGGCCTACATGGGGAAAGGAAGAATGGACTCCAGAAAGCTGTCCCCTGACTGTTGTATTTTACAAACGGTGGGAAGGAGTCACACCATACAGCAGGGCCCACATGGGAGGATTTTTGAGGGGAGGGGAGAGAAGGGGCAGAGAAGAGGGCAGAGACCAGTCCCGGGGGGAGGGGCACGGGGGAGCGAAGGAGGAGAAAGAGAAAGAGACAGGAGGTGGGCAAGGCCTGCCTTTTACAAGAAAACATATGGAATGCGCACAGGGGGTGCTCTTAGTGGCTGCAGCTGAGGTATATCCTGTCAGGACCCTAAGGGCAGGCCTGTACAGATGCCTAAATGCTAACGCTGACCTTCACATGTACTATAGTACATATGTGCCCAAACACACACACACAGAAAAAAGCAATTTTAAAAACTTAAACTGAGAAACTGAGCAGTGGTGGCATACATCTTTAATCCCAGCACTCCGGAGGCAGAGGCAGGTGGGTCTCTGTGAGTTCAAGGCCAGCCTGGTTGGTCTACAGAGCGAGTTCCAGGACAACCAGAACTACACAGAGAAACCCTGTCTTGAAAAACAAAGAGGAAACAACAGCAACAACAACAGAGCCGGCTGTGGTGGTCAATAGCGTTAATCCCAACACTCCTGAAGCAGAGGCAGGTGAGTCTCTGAGTTCAAAGCCAGACTGGTCTACACAGCCAGTTCTAGGAAAGCAAGGGCTACATAGTGAAGCTCTGTCTTAAAAAAAAAAAAAATTTTAATGTTGATGTGAAAGTGGATATTTGCATAGTGCTGAGGAAACAATCTGTCACGTCCCCAGATGCCCCCAGGTGGTGACGACTGCATAAACCCCCAGATGCCCCCAGGTGGTGACTGCATAAACGAAGTGGCTACACAAGAGAGCATTTTGACTTTCGAGAGGAATGAGCTAGTAAGTACAACGGCATGGGCAAGTTTGGGAGTAGAAGATAAAGTAGACTCCCTATACTGTGATAGGAGCAGTTCACACAGATGGCGCAGCACAGGCACTTGCTTTTTGACTCTGGAAACCCATGTAAACAGCAGGATGTCGTAGCAACCATTTATAATCCCAGCCCTCTTAAGGGGAGGTGGGGACAGAAGAACTGTCCAGAAGCTCTGGGGACAGCGAGGCTGGAGGACAGCACAGCGGCATAAACGAGAGATGGCTGCTTCAACCAGCAGCAGAACTGACCCCTGCAAGCTGTCCCCTGACCTCCACACATGGATGCACTGTGGTACACAATGCTCCCCTTTGTATGCACATCACAACAACAATATAATAAAAAGAATACATGAGAGCCAACCCTTTGAAGTGTTGTTGTACAACCGTGCTAACTACAGATCCCATGCTGTACGTATTCATCTTGGGCAACTGAAACTTTCTCCCTACTAACAACTTCCTCTCCCTCCTTTCTACAACCATTCTACTCACCTCTTTTGTGTGTTTGATTAATTTAGATGCCCCATATAAATGGGATCTCAGTGTTTGTCCTTCTGTGACTGATCTACCACTTAGCATAACGTCCTTAAGAGTATCTGTGCTGCTGCCTGTGGTAGGCAGTGAATAATATTCCACTCTGCTTATATCCCATGTGCTACATTTCTTAAGATTTATCTTTATAATCTGTGTGTGTGCACATGCACACACGTGCTCGGCAGTTCATGTTCTCACATGTGAGTACAACTGCCTGATGAGACCAGAGGTTTCAGATGCCCTTGGAGCTAGTGGCGAGCTGCCAGATGTGGGTGCTGAGAACCAAACTTGGTCAGGGTCTTAGGAAGACCACTACCATTGGCTGAGTATGGAAGGAGTGCTTTAACCACTGAGCTCTCTCTCCAGCCCAGTATATATGCCACGTTTTACAAATCTGTGTATCCACAGATAGCTATTAACGTGGTTTCCTCTCTGAGGCTGCTGTATGTATGCTTTCATGGGTATTATCTCCCAAGTGTGGGGAGCAGCTGTATAATTAGGTGTATTTGTCACACTCAGCCAGGTGTGGTAGCGTGCACCTTTAATCCCAGCAGAGGCAGGTGGATCTCTGTGAGTTTGAGGCCAGCCTAGTCTACACAGCGAGTTTCAGGTCAGCTAGGGCTATATAGTGAGACCCTGTCTCAAAAACACAAAACAAAACAAAACAAAACAAAACGCAAAACCCCCTCCTACTTCAGGGATAGAGATGATACAGCAGATAAAAGTACTTGCTGCTCTTTCAGAGGCCCCAGTTCTGGTTCCCAGCACCCTCTGGTGGAATACAATCATCTATAATTCTAATTCCAGCGATCTGATGCCTTCTTCTGGCCTCAGAGTGCACCAGACAGGCACATGGAGCACATACATACATGTAGGCAAACACTTACATAATTAAAAACAAAATAAACCTTTTTAAAAACTCATAGTCAAGCCAGGCCTAGTGGATGTCTTAGTTACTTTCCTATTGCTGTGACAAAACACCATGACCAAGGAAGGCAACCTACAGAAGAGTTGGGTGGGGGCCACAGTTTCAGAGGGTGAGTCCACGGCCATCGTGGCCAGGAGCATGGCGTCTGGAAGGCAGGCATGGCACTGGACGGGAGCTGAGAGCTTACATGTTAAGACACAAGCAGGAGGCAGAGCGGGGGGGGGGCTGCCTGGAAAGGGTGTGAGCTTTTGAAACCTCAAAACCCACCCCCCAGATCTACACCTTCTACAATGCTTCCCAAACAGTTCCTTCAAGTGGGAACCGAGTATTGAAAAACTAAGCCTACGGGGGTCATTCTCATTCAAACCACCACAGTGGGCCATACCTATAACCCCAGTTCTTACTGGGGAGGCAGAGGAAGGAGGATTAGAATAAATTGGAGGCCAGTTTGAGTTCCAGGCCAATCACGAATACATAGCAAGACCCTCTCTTTAACCTTCCTCACCGCCCCCCCCCCCAAAAAAGCAAGAAGTAAATAAAAAGAAGGGCAACCCTGGCTGTTGGGCAGCACAGGGAAAATGCAAAGCACCCTGCAGAGGCTTTCTTTCTTTTACACTTTTTAAGCCTTCTACCTCCACCTCCCAGGGCTTCTTGAGGCTCAGCCCTAACAGAACTTCCCCCTTCTCTTGTCCTCAACCTAGCCCACCCCCCACAGCCCACCACACAGCACTTCCTCAGGTTCTGTTCCTGCACTTTGCATTGATCCGTTGTGCCTGGCAATACAGTATCTTGTCTACACCTTTTTGTGTCTGCGGTTGTGACAGTCAGACTAAGCAAGCTTTTGTGTCTAAATCCTGCCTTTACCTAAGGCCGCCACAGAGCCCCTCCCCCACAGAAGCCTCTAAAGCGGATTCAATTTTAAAAGCCCCTGTTGTTGCCTGATTCACTTTCCGCTCCGCGGGCCGTGATGATGTTGTTTACATGTTATATCTGACTGCATTCACATTTACGGTCATCTTGGGTCCCCAGGGGTTGATTATCATGCACCTGTGTGTGTGTCTTGCACACAGCTGCAGGTGGCTCTACCCAGTCCTTGCCGTTTCCGGCTGCGGGTGTCAACCCTGGTCAGACTAACTGGTAACCTCAACTGCAGACAGCTGCGACTCCGGGCACCAGTTCTGACTGCGGCTCCGCTCACCGTAAGACGGGTTCTTTCGCCACCTCCGGGCCACGCGACTGCCCCAAAGCTTGCCCAACACCCGGGATCCCCATAACTGAAGAACTCCATTCCATTCTGCGCCGCCTGCCTGAGGAACTACACTTCCCAGCAGGGGCCAGGGCGGCTACGTCCTCTCCCAGCGTGCTGTGAGGTTCGGCAGGACGCTGTGATTTACCCATTAGTGGCTGCAACCTCGTTGGAGCCTCAACCAGAGCAGGTATCCAGTTTGGATGGATGGGTTCGATACGGGTCCTCAGTGGAACTGAAAATCTAAAGTATCTGGGAGCCTGGGCAGGCAGGGAACCCAAGATATTGTGTGTGTGTGTGTGTGTGTGTGTGTGTGTGTGTGTGTGTGTGTGTGTGTTTGGAGGGGGGTGCCATAGGGAGCTCTGCCTCCTCGTAAAACTAGGACTCTGAAGGTTTTCTGCTATCTGAAGGTTTTCTGCTAACCGAATCCGTTTTGGTGCCGAGGTGTCTGCCCTAGCTAAACCCGTCTTCCGGACAAGTACCTTCACCTCCAATCCTACAAGTAGCAAAGAGGATGTGAGGGTGTGAGGGCAAAGAACCAGATCCCGGTCCCTCCTGGCACCCCCACTATACCTACCTGGGGTCTGTGAGAACAGGGCTGTACACAAATGGAGCATCCCCTCCTCCGGGTTCTGCTCCCTGCCCTGGCTACAGGGCAGCTGAGAGGGGACGGAGCCTCTCTGTCCTGGCTTTGTGGTGATAGCAGGCTAGATCTATTGCTGCTGGCCCAACACTCAGTTGAGTTTCTACCTCCATGGATGCTAGAGAGATTCAGGGCCAGTCTAAGCTGTGGTTGATGAATGATCAGATCTTTGTCTTTGGGGTGCCAGCAGGGAGAGGCTGGAACAGATAGGCTGAGAACCTTTGAACTTTGGGAGCTCCGAAGTCAAGATGTGGATGGGGAGAAAGAAAGCCTCCCTCAAATGTCCTACTGTGTGTGGTGGGGGGACAGTAGGGGCAAAGGCTTGGAGATGGGAGGAACAGGTTTGTGGGTGGGTGGGGGAGCTCGGAGGACACAAGGTATCAGACTCCAGCAAAGATCTGAACTGTGTTCTAAAACTAGGTGTGGGAGCCCACGGAGGGAAGGCATTAGTGAGCAAGACAGCCAGCCCGCCTCCCAGCTTCAGCCTCCCGGTACCCTGTCCTTGCCAGCACTTTGGATGGGAAACGGGGGCTGTGTCTAGGTCAGCATTTTCCTGCCTATCCTAGACGGCCGTGTGCCTCTCTGCCTTTTACTCTGTAAAGCTTTGGTGACAATTTCTACTTAACAGGCATCTTCTGGCACATCCTGTTGTCTTCTTCCCTCTACAGGGGCCGCCATTCCTCCTTCAGAATGCCGGAGGGCCCAGAGCTGCACCTTGCCAGCTGTTTTGTGAATGAGACGTGTAAAGGGCTCGTATTTGGCGGGTGTGTGGAGAAGTCCTCTGTCAGCCGCAACCCTGAGGTGCCCTTTGAGAGCAGTGCCTACCATATCTCAGCCTTAGCCCGAGGCAAGGAGCTGTGCCTGACCTTGAGCCCCCTGCCTGGTGCCCAGCCCCCTCAGAAGCCACTGTCCCTTGTCTTCCGCTTTGGTATGTCTGGATCCTTCCAGCTGGCACCTGCAGATGCCCTGCCGCCCCATGCCCATCTACGTTTTTACACGGCCCCACCTACCCCCCGGCTTGCCCTTTGTTTCGTGGACATCCGACGCTTTGGCCACTGGGACCCTGGGGGTGAATGGCAGCCAGGCCGTGGACCCTGTGTCTTGCTGGAGTATGAACGGTTCAGGTAGGACGGGGTATGTAGAGTACCATCCAGGCCCGCAAGAAACAAATCCTAACCCCTCCTGAGCCTCAGTCCCCCATCTGTGGATTGAGGTGGTGTCAGGGCAGCAAACGTGTGAGAGAGGGCAGTCCAGAGGAGGGAGGACAGTCAGAGGTCCCAGACACGGAACAGCGTCAGAGTTGGGCTGGGGCCCAGCACCCCACTTTGCTTCCTGTGGCCCCGGGCCATTAAGGACAGTAGAGGGACCTTACAAGACAAGCCTGCACAGTGGGGAGAGGGTGGTCTAGTGACCGTAAGTCAGGTCTTGGTGGTCCTCACATTCTGCCTGCCCACCTGTCTCTGTCCTGGGGGCTCCTGGGACTGTCCCTGTTATCACTACTTTCCTCTAAAGAGAGTCACTGCTCCAAGGCAGGCCCTGTAGGGAGCAGCAGGGGACAGGGTGAGTGCGGTCCCTTCGTTCACTGCACTGACGATGTGCAGGTAAGGCAGGTGGCCAGGACACACAAAATAAATTCACAGACCTTTGCCCACTGGTGGGGAGCACATCAGGCATGGCCTCCTGAAGGAAGTGACCTTTGAGCTGAGATCATCTTCTGCCAGTGCGGAGGGAACCAGCTGTGTAAATCTCGGAGGGGAGTCTTGCCTAGCTGGACGTTTTTGATTCTTTAACCATAAACGACCCCATGTTGTTCCCATGTCACAAATGGGGGAACAGTGGCTCCAGCTGCCCAAACAGCACTGAGACCAGAGGAAGCTGGGACCGTGTCCCCTTGCACTCAGAACTGCTTCCCCAGCCCTGCATCCCTATCCCGGGGTGTGGGATGAGTCTCATGCATCCAGCCTGTGTCCTTCCAGGGACAACGTACTTCGGAACCTGTCAGACAAAGCCTTTGACCGGCCCATCTGCGAGGCCTTGTTGGACCAGAGATTCTTCAATGGCATTGGCAATTATCTTCGGGCAGAGATCTTGTACCGGTCAGCAGGCAGGCTGTGGGTACAACGGCTGGGGTGGGGCATGGGGTGATCACATCCACTACTTAGCCTGGGCCCGTTCCACCATCCCAGGCTGAAGATCCCCCCTTTCGAGAAGGCCCGGACAGTTCTAGAGGCCGTGCAGCAGTCCCGGCTGGTGAGGACAGTGTACAAGCGTGTGTGTGTGTGTGTGTGTGTGTGTGTATGTGTGTGTGTGTGTGCGCGCTGGTGTGGGTGGCAAGGGTATGTGTAGAGTCAGGTATCTCTTACCTTAACTCATCAAGTATGTGGAAGGGATGTGAACCACATTAAAGGTCTTGCCAAGCTTAGAGCAGAAGTCCATTGTCTTCAGTGTGAAGTGGGGTGAGTACCCTTTGTTAATACCTTGGTTCTGCCCACGCCCCCTTCAGAGCCCAGAGCTGACCCTGAGCCAGAAGATCAAGGTCAAACTGCAGAACCCAGACCTGCTGGAACTGTGTCACTTGGTGCCCAAGGAAGTGGTTCAGCTGGGTGAGGCCTGGGGAAGCCAAGATGGCCAGTGATCTGCTTCAGCCTCTGTGCGATGCTGGGCAGCTGTCATCCTGGCCCTAGGGAATGGGAGTTTGCTAAACAGACCAGGTCTCTTGGCAAGTTTCCCAGCCTCCCATGGTACAGGAGGGGCAGGATTCACCTTGCTGATGGAGAGAGACCAGGACCCAGAGTGTGGGGGGAGGTAGTGTGGCCCTGACTCAGTCCATCAGCTTCTTTAGCTGAGGTCTGAGCCATGTTGAACCAGACTCATTCCCCCCACTCCACAATACCCTCTCACCTCTGACTGGTTCCTCTGTCCCTCAGGGGGCAAAGGCTATGGGCCAGACCGTGGAGAGGAGGATTTTGCTGCCTTTCGAGCCTGGCTGCAGTGCTATGGCGTGCCAGGCATGAGTTCCCTGCGAGACCGGCATGGCCGTACCATCTGGTTCCAGGTTCGAGCCCTACTGCTCACATGAGCAAATGGAGACCCTAGGAAAGCTGGTGGGGTAACAAGATAGGAGACAGAGGTCTGAGCCAGGCAGAGATGACCTTAGCCTGTGGAGGCCTGCCAAAGATCGCATTGTTCCTGAGTGTATAGTTCTCCATGTGATGCTCTTCTCCTTGGAACCCCAGGGTCCAAACCAGTAGAACAGCTCAAAGCAGCTAATGTGTGTGTGTATGTGTGTGTGTGTGTGTGTGTGTGTGTGTGTGTGTGTGTATAGGGGTTGGAGGAAATCAGAGACTTCCTAGAGAGGGAACTATATTGATCTGAAAGGATATGGCCTTGCCACTCCAAGGAAAACTGCCCCTTCACCAGACCAGGTTGACTCCAGAATTGTTCTCATTCCATTTTAGGGTGATCCCGGACCCTTGGCACCCAAAGGTAAGCAGCTCTTGATGTAAGAGATAGAGAGCTGGAAGGACCATGGGCTGGCCTTGCACACCCATCCTCCCATCCCTCTCCAACCTTGGAGTCACCCAGCACTAAGAGTCTAGAGAGGGGCGGAAGCCCTAGGGCTAAGTCCAGTACATCCTCCTCCAGGGGGCAGGTCCCGAAAAAAAAAGCCACGGGAGACACAGCCGGGGGCTGGAGACACAGAAGAGGTATGAACCCAGCCCCTGCCTCCCCTGCACTTACTCCTGTCTACCCCACTTCTCAGGCCAGGCTCCTGGCCAGCTGACTCCCTCTCAAGGGGGTGTGGGTGCTTGGTGGGGAATGTCAGTGGTAGATCCTAACTGCTGGGAAGAAAAGCTAGTAAGGACCATCTTCTCTATCCAGGACCATCCGCTCTCAGGCAAGTCCATTTCCAGGACTCGGAGGGCCAGGAAACACCCTCCTAAGAGTATAGCTCAACAGTCTGAAGGGAGCAGCCTCCAACGAAACCGGGAAACCCCCACAGCCCCCAAGAAAGGAAAGAGAAGGGGGCGACCGGAAACCACAGGTGGACCTTCTTCAACATCCTCCTGGAGCTGGAAAGGGACCCCGGGGAGTGGCTCTTCAGGGAGGCTGGGAGGTAACAGGGTGGGCAGAGGGAGGAAGGCCTAATACAGGACACACAGTCACTGCCTCCCCTGCTCTCCCTACAGGTGGCCCTGCCTCCCCTGCTCTGCCCAAAGGTGGCCGCAGACCCAGGAAGAGCAAGGCTGATACCTGACCCCGGGAGGCTGGGGGAACTTCAGCCTCCTAGAGGGAGGTTTTCTTTCTTGGTCCTTCTTTCCCTGCTGCCTTGCTGTGAATCTCGGGGCGTCTGATCCCTGGAGGCTGTGTTGGTAGGGTGGTGTGCCCTAGGCCCTGGGACTTGTCCTGCGCAACCTTTTTGAAGCAGGGTCTCACATATCCTAGGCTGGCCTTGAGCTCATGTGTACCTGAGGATGACAAGGAACTCCCGATTGATCTTCCTGCCTTCATTTGTATAATTGCTGGGATTACAGCTGTGAGCCACACATACCCTGCTGATTTTTGTTGTCTTTTCAAGACAGGGTTTCTCTTTGTAGCCCTGGCTATCCTGGAACTTGATCTGTAGACCAGGCTGGCCTTGAACTCAGAGATCTGCCTGCCTCTGCCTCCTGAGTGCTGGGATTAAAGGCATGGGCCACCACCTCCTGGCTTGTGATGTTTATAAATATTACATATAAATATTATAAACATTAACAAACTAATGAATTTGAACTTCTTGGGCTGGCTGCATGAGGTATGAGAAGGCCAGGTTGGAAAGGCCTGCTGCATGGCTCCACCTATTTATGAATGTAATCCCTGCCTTCCACCCCGACCCCAACAAGACTCAATCAGAGGACAGTCTGCCTCTGCAGGGCCAGCCCCTCTGCAGACCTGGGCTCAGGACATCCAGGAGTCATAGCTCTTGCAGTCCAGGATTCTTCAGGGCCTATGGTTGGCTGCACCCCCAGCCTAACACTTGCCTATAGCTTTCCTCCCAGTTGAGGGTGGTGGATGGGAAGATGTGTGTGTGTGTGTGCGTGTGTGCGTGTGTGTGTGTGTGTGTGCAGGGTGGTGGATGGGAAGATGTGTGTGTGTGTGCGTGTGTGTGCGTGTGTGTGCGTGTGTGTGTGTGTGCAGGGTGGTGGATGGGAAGGGGTGTGTGTGTGTGTGTGTGTGTGCAGGGTGGTGGATGGGAAGGTGTGTGTGTGTGTGTGCGTGTGCGCGTGTGTGCGTGTGTGCGTGTGTGTGTGTGTGTGTGTGCAGGGTGGTGGCAGCCTCCAGGCCTCCTGTCCAGCCCTAGCCCTTCTGCTGCTAACACAGGAGGAACCCTTTATCTCGGGGCCTCCAGTCTCTGAGATGGGGCCACAAGCCGGACCCTGCACACACAGGTAACCTCAGATCTTGCCCCTGGAAAGTAGCTCTCTCCATCCTCCTTTCAGCCGGAAGAGTGGCCCTAAGGGGAGCAGCGAGGCTCAAGCACAGGGCTGCCAGTCTAAGCATTTATTGCACAGATGCTTGTTCCGGGCTGGGCAGGTGGAAAGGAGGAGTTCCCAAAGCTTTCCACAGACACGATTCAGTTTGGTGGAGGCTGCAGCGTGAGCAACAGGGACCTCACTTGAAAGGGAGAAAAGGCGAGCTTCAGGCGGTTGTCCCGCAGGGACAGGTGACCAGTAGGGTCTCGCTGCTCCAGGAGGTCACAACTGGATGGAGGAAAGGGGAGGTCGTAAGGGCTGACACGGGCAGGGCTCCCACCCCCACCTCTCTCGTCTCCACTCACAGGATGGCCTCCTGAACGGGCAAAGATGTGTACAGCCAGCAGTCCACGTGGCTGCCGTGGGCCTCATACAGCCTTAGAACCAGCGTGCGGTGCTGAGCGCTCTTCTCGGCCTGCGAAAGGAAGGCAGGGCGGTAGGCGGGGCCAAGAACCTGCGCATCCCGGGGACCTCCCCAGCCTCTCCCGCCCCTTGCCTGCTTGATGGTCTCCAACACGACTGCTGGGGAAGACACAGAAAAGGCACTCCAGGTGGTGGCAGGTGCCGGGCCTGGAGCTGGCAGAGCCAGCAGGGGGAAGTTGAGGTTGTAGGCAGCATTGATAACACCAGCTT
Source organism: Peromyscus eremicus (assembly GCF_949786415.1). Taxonomy (NCBI): domain Eukaryota; kingdom Metazoa; phylum Chordata; class Mammalia; order Rodentia; family Cricetidae; genus Peromyscus; species Peromyscus eremicus. The sequence continues at coordinate 50,373,812 of NC_081422.1, forward strand.
CTTGGAAGGAGCCTAGGGAATGACCGGAAGGAAACACATGTGGACACGCGAGTTCCCCACAGTGCCTCTGGAGGAGCTATGGGGCTAGGCTGCCTCAGTTTACCCCAGTGCCTGCTGGAGGTTCAGGAAAGGGCAAGGAGATGTCAAGAGCAACTGAAGGGCCCGTCACCCTGGTACTTACCCTTGTGTGGCATCAAGGCATAAGTGAATTCATGGCGCCCCATGTCAGCAGTAACATCTGGGGCCTTGGGTGCACGCAAGCTGGAATGGGGAAGGGAAGGGCTGGAGCTCTCACACAGGAAGCCCCACACCACGCCAGCCCTGGGCCCGGCAGGCACTGCACTCACAGGGAGAGGCTGAGGACATTGCCTCGGACCGACGCTCCATACTTGCAGTTGTTGAGCAGGGCCAGCCCAAAGCCACACTCAGACAGATCTATCCAGCGGTGCGCCCACACCTGAAGGGCAGACCCAAGGCCTATGGGTGGCTCCACCCCAACGCTCTTTGCAGTAGGAGCCCACGGCTGAATCCTAGCTGACCCTCAAGGAGCTTTGGGCACGCCATACCACCCGTCTGCCTGCTTCCTCGTCTGTGAAATGCTAACAGTGGCTATGGGGTCACAGCGGAGAGAAGCATTTAGCAAACGCCTGGCCCGTGGTAGAAAGCACAGTGTCCGGCATTTTCTTCCTCTTGCCCACAAACCACAAAAGCTAGTCTCTCCTCAGTCAGGGATGAGTCCAAGTCCCACCCTTTCCCGCGTCCCCATGTCTGACCTCATACCGAGCCCAGTCCCAAGAGGTGTTATAGTGGGTGGGTCTCTGAAGGTGCCCAAACTGGATCTCATAGGTAGCCTGGGGGCTCCGTACGCGAGCAGGGAACTCCACCTTCAGGAACTTGTGGGCCTCATGCCAGTGCACCTGGGGGTGGAATGGAGCGCAGGGACAAGGGAAGGGCATTAGGTCTCCTCACAGCCCCATCTGGGAAAGAAGGCCACTACCCTGCCCCTTCTACCTCAGTGTGGAAGCGGACATAGGGGCAACCAATGTCGAGCACAACCTCCTGGCTGAGCCGACTAGTGGGGCTGATCTGCAGCAGAAACCAGGCACTGCCCCGAAGGCCACCTTCAGTGCCTACCGCCAGGGTCCCTGCCTGGCCCCGCACAGGCTTCCTGTGGGATGAAGGTGGGAAGCACTGAGCCAGAGCAGCATGTATCTACCAGCACCCCCAGGACCTGCCCAGTACGTACCGTGTCTCTAGATGATAATCCATGACATCCCACGCATCCCAGTACAGTGGTACATCATCGAACAGCACGAACTGGTTCCCCAGGGCACCCTCAGCAATGGCCTCCCTGGAAGGACATAGGGATGGGTGCGTCACAAGAGGATGACCTTGCTCTCTCCAGTCGTACTTGGTGGGGGCAGGTTAAACGGGGCCAGGGGCTAAGGGACTGTTAGCCCAGGCTGCCCTGCCCATGTGAGTCCCAGCCTAGACGCACTTGTAGACTACTTGGACAGTGTGGTGGCTAGGGCACAGAGGGAAGAGGGCAGAGTTCGGGATCTACTTGCCAGAATGGAGTTAAGAACAATGAAGGGTTGGCACCTGCCAGAAGCCACCAGGACCAGGGAAGTAAGGCAGCCAGTTGGATCCAGTCTCACCCGGATGATGCCATTGTCCAGAGTCACAGAACCATCAGTCTTGGGTGGAAGAGTCCTTAAGCTGAGTTAGCTGTGTTCCCCGCCCCCAGCCCAGCCCTCTTAAAACTGCGCATTACCCCAGCACCTCGGTCAAGACCAAGGAAGGAGCATCCCAGAGTAGGCCCCACCCCATTGGAGGCTGCTGGGACTTACCTCCTGCACCACAAACACAGGCTGCTGGGGCAGCACAGGCTGCGGAGATGTAGGGCTGGGGGCAGGAGCATAGCCCACACTGGGCACTGTCACCAGGGCTGGGGACAAGGCCCGAGCATCAGTGTACTCTCTCTGACCTTCTAGAAACCTCACTCGGGTTAAGGACAGGTTGAATGGGACAGGATGCAGCTACTTCTCTTTTTAGATGGGGGTACTCCAAGATAGAGATCCCTGGGGGAGTATCCCTGCCACGTTGCCTAGCCTTGGTTCCTCCTGCTGCAGGACCAGCCCTCCCCTCCAGCTCATACCTAGGCTGTGAGCCCCACCAGGCTTGGGCAGGGTCAACACTTCAGTGCGCTTCCAGGGCAATGTGTTGATAATGAGGAGGCCCTCGGGACCTGGCTCCCCAGCACACAAGGCCGCGGCTGCAGTGCTGAGCAGTGTATTGCCATGGGAACGGATGTCTGAGGAGAGATGGGTTTGATCATGGGTAGGCAATGGGTTCCCTTGGCCCTGGGTGGAGAACAGTGGGACTGTTATGAATTCAGGTTGGCCTCACCTTCATAGTAGTTCATGGCATCTTCCGCCACCAGCTGAATACAGCTTCCGGTCAGCACATCATGGAACTGGTTGAGGAGCAGGAGCCTGCAGACACCAAAGGCAGAGACAGGAAAGGCTGGGAGGGGCAGCCAACGAGAGGGTGAGAAGTCAGGTGAGCAGCAGGAAGGGACACCGGACTGACCTCCAGAGGTGCTCCAGCTGGGCCGCTGGGTATAGGAACTGGGCACTGCGGGCTAGGGCCAGGCTGCTCAGCAGCTCCACGTCATGAAGGATTTGCTCACATTCCCGATTCATCTTCTTGAGCTGTGCCCAGAGAGGGAGGACCAGCTTGGAGTTTGCTGTGACCAGGACACCTTCCAAAGCTCTCTCTTGCTCAGAACCCCTGACAGCCTCCCAAGGCCTCTTGGACATGGTCTTTCATAGGAAACTTACAAGTGGCCCCCCACCAGAACCCTCGAGAGGTTCTGTCCCACCCCCGGCCTGTGTGTGGGATTAGCCCAGCTCTCTTTTTCAAGCACCTGCTTGGAGAAGGAGCCCACTGCGCCCCACCTCCGCACCCCCCCCCCCTTTCCCCACAGCCCTGTGCAGACCAAGGCCCTCTGTTTGCTAGGCTGGTAGCCTGGCCCTGACCTGGGCATGGGTAGTGTAGGTGCCATTGTGCAGTTCCAGGAAGAGTTCCCCAACCCATGTGCACAGCTGCCCCGATTCTCTCTCCAGTGCTGTGAAGAGCTGTCCAGGAGAAGACAGCTGCACCCTGAGGAAGACCACAAGCCTGGGCTCCCAGCTGGGAGAGTCTTCCCTTCGTCTGCAGTGCAGACCAGAGGGCCCCAACAGAGAAGACACTCCCTAGAAAATTCCCTGTAGATAGTGCTGCACTCTGGCGGGGTCAAGCCCCTTCCTACATCAGAATTTCCCTCCACCCTATCCCCAGAATGGAAGTCTGGAAGAATGATAGGCCAGGACTTGAGACACAAGGTCCAGTGGAGGGGCTGAGCTTCCTACGTAAACAAAGGGCAGACTCAAGGCAAGGGCTTGAGGGTGGGGCTACATGAAGGTGGCTTGAGAGCCAAGGGCTGATGTTGGCTCAGGCCTGACCTGGGCAGCCCATCAGTATTGCCCAACCGCTTCAAGCGGTCCAGCATGGTCTGTGTGGGGCCACCACCGCCATCCCCAAAGCCGAAGAGGAAGCCACTGTGGTTGGTCCGCCCCTTGTCTCGGTTGTTGGTCACAGTCTTCAGCACCTAGATGGGGAGGGACAGGTCAGCCTAGGACAGGATACCCAGCCCTCTCTGAATCCCCAGCATTATATATCCCCTCACCTCCTCCACACGGCCCTGCATTCCATATGAGTCTCCAGGTGGGAAGTGTACCAGCACTCGGGAGCCATCCAGCCCCTCCCAGAAAAAGGTATGGTGCTGCCGGCAGAGATAGGCAGGAGGAGGTCAGTCAGGCCTGAGGCAGTGTGGGCCACCCACATCCATATTAGCTGTAATCCAGGCAGAGGCCCACCACAATCTGGATAGGGTTTTGGTGGTCTGTCCAGGCACCCTCAAGAGCCTGGAAAGGGATGAAGGGCCAAGTGGGATCCAAACCCTGTGACCCTGACCCCTGGGGCTTGCTTACTGGGAAGGAGTTGACCAAGTTCCAGCTCAGTTTCTGTGTCAGGAAGCGTTTGATGCCACAGCCACGCATGATCTGGGGGAGCTGTGCTGAGTAACCAAATGTATCTGGCAGCCAGAACTGCAGGGAGAAGGCTGTGAGCGCTCAGTGGAATCACCTCAGTCTCAGACCCTGTGGGCCAAGTCCCAGTGGCCCCTGTGTACAGCCCGCTGTGGCAGCCCCCAGCCTACCTCAGAGCACATCTTCCCAAACTCTTGCAGAAAGAAGTTCTGGCCCTGTAGGAACTGCCTCACCATGGACTCTCCACTGGGAAGGTTCCCGTCCTGACAGGGGGACAGCAGTAAGAGCTGGGGTTAGCACCAGATTGGACACAGGTAGGAGCTTGGGCCAACTTCACTCTGTTGGGAAGGCGCAAGGGGTGCTCTAACACAGGGTTATAGGCCAGCAAGAGTCCACTCTGCTCATTTCAGGCCCAGCTGACTAGCTGCTAGAGGATGGTGCTAGGAATAGGCACTTACCATTTCTACCCAGGTGCCCCCCACAGGCACAAACTGTCCACGGCAGGCAAACTCCTGGAGCCGGGTGTGCAGGCCAGGGTAGTGGCTCTTTACCCACTCGAGCTGTTGTGCCTGTGGAGAACATGGGGTAGGAGCTGGGCCAGGAGTGAAAAGGACCCTCCTCATGGTCCAGCGTCTGGCAGCCCTATGGGGAGCTGAGTAAGGAACACTCTTGGCCTTTGAAGTCCCCAGACCTTAGGGAACCTCAGGCCCACCCTGCTCCACGTCGCTGCCCTCTGACCTGAGAGCAGACGAAGACGAACTCAGTGTTCTGCTCCATGAGCTTGACTGTTGTCGACCAGCTCCGGGCACATTTCCGGACAGTCTCCTTGAAGGGCCAAAGCCAGGCTAGGGAGGGAGGGGGCCAGAGTAGAGAGACAACAAGGCCCCTGTGCTTCACAGTTCTCCAGCCCACCCCCTCTTTCCTCACCCCCAAGCCTTTTCAGACCCAGTCTAGGGTTCTAGAGGGTCAGCCTAGCCCTCTTCCCAGCCAGGTCTACTCTGCTAACCCTTGTTGTATCATCCTGCAAGGTAGGAGGAGAGGGTGGGGGAAGATGGGCTGAGATCAACTGTCAGGACACAGACACCAGGCCCTGGAAGAACATTACTTTAAGGCTCAGATTCCCCAGAGACAGAGGTACTAGAACATGACAGAGGATGGACTTGTTTGAGCAGGCTGTACTATGGGAGGTACCTCCAGTGCCTCCTGATCTCCAGGCCTCAGGTCCAACCTCATTAGCCCAGGACACCACATGGGGCTCAGCAGACAGAGCCCATGTCTGTTGCATGTTCAGAAACCTTAGCTGAGTCAGAATGAACACAGCAAGGATCTTGTTTAAAATATGGATGTTAGGGTGTGGTGGCTCACACCTGTAATCCAGCATTCAGGAGGCTGAGGCTGGAGGACTGCTACCAATACCACGATACACAGCAAACACCTGAACTTAAACACAGTAACAATGGGCAAATAAACAAAAGCCCAAAGCTCTGAGATACCACAAGCTCATCAGGTTCAAAGCCGAACACTTGACCCTTCCTGGAAACCCGCCCCTGTGCTTGGGGGTCCCTGTCTCAACTAATTCCAGTTTTGTCATCCTCACTAATTCAAATGTCACTTTGCCCAGGAAACCTCTCTGGACTTCCTAATCTAGCTAGGTTAAACACCTCTTCGGGCCCCAAGTTCCATATGCAACATCACCGTGCCTGGACACTCTGGGGTCATCAGTCTCCACAATCTATCCAGTGTCTGTCACGGGCCTCTCAAGGCATCAGCTTTTGTTGGAAGAATAAGCAAGCCATTGCTAGAAGAGCCCATGATCCAATATCCCTAACTCATTATACACATGGGGAAAAATAAAGTCTAAAGAGGGCAAAAAATTACCAAGGATCATGTGCTTTTCAGGCACAGCCAGGGCTTAAAGGGTACCCCTGACACCCTAACAACCAGTGGTTGGTGTCCTACCTGTATCGATGTGGCAGTGACCCATGGCATGGATGGTATGTTGACTTTCACCTCCATGTTGGCCAAAGAACTTGGAGGCCAGGGCCTTGGCTGCTAAGTAGGTCTCGGGCTGGGCGGGGTCACACACATTCACGATCTGATTGGCTGTATACAAGGCCTGGAAACTGCGCTGGTTGTCCTCCCCGAGGCCCTGTGGCAGGGTTCTGTACTTCAATGCCTCCCCAAGCACTGCTACAGAACTAGGCTCCAGCTGGTCTCTCAGGGGTTCTCCGCAAAGCTCCCCCATTTCCAATCCTTTATTCCCATTGGTGTCCCAACTCAATACCATTCCTGTTTACACAGGAACACTCTACTCTGACTCTGGATTCCCAGAGTTCTAGTGATTTGACCCAAGAAACAATCTGCCTGGAACAGGGCTCGAGATGGGGGTGGGGGCTGGAGGGTGGGGGTGCTCCAGTACCTTGGCCACACCCAGCAGCAGCTCCAGGTCCACCAGGAGCTTGTGGACATCACGATGGAACACAGCCAGCTCAGCTTTGCTCAGTTGGAACATCTTCTCGGGGTCAGGGGCTGCAATCATGCTTCCCTTCCCGGCCCCCAGAAGCCCATTGCAGGCCACTTCCACGTAGAGGGTCAAGCTATAATGTAGAGAGGCAGTCTCAGGTCAGTGGATGGGCGGGGATTCTGGGAGCTTGAGAAGAGAGCAAGTCGGAGGCATTCAGCTGACTCCTCCCTATTTACTTCCAGGACCCACTTCCCAGGGGAACCATGGGTATCAGGTGTATTTGTGGGAGAATCACAGTAGAAATACCAGTTCAAACCCATGTCCTCCTGAGGAGTGTTCTGCTATGGGCAGAGAGGACAGTGGCTAAGTTTGGATTCCTACAAGCTGCACTGCCGTTTAGCTTCATCTTTCCGAAGCTGTCTGTGTAAAGTATTCTTGGTCTCAGAGCTCTCAGTGCACAGGAAACAAGTTCGGCTCTTCCCAGGCTGACTTTCAGCATCGAGCTCCACCAGGCAGCATAGCACAGCTGTTCCTGGAAGCAGCACCTGGGCAGCAGAGTGCTCTGCTGGAGCTAAACTCAGCGGCATGGGGGAAGCCCTTCTGCCGCTTCTTCCGGCCCTTCCTAGTCTGGCGATTCTCATATGGAGTTCTGAGTATGTTCTTCCAGACTCTTCAGCAGTGTCATAATTCTATGAATATTTCTGTCTCCCCTTGTTGTCAAGGGCACTTTACCATATTCCCAGTGTTTGGAATAATCTGAAACCATGTACAGTTAAATATAAAATACAATAATGTCATCACGCATGGTGGCATCCAATTTTAATCTCAGCACTTGGGAGGCAAGAAGCATGTAGATCTATATGAGTTCAAGGCCAGCCTGGTCTACATAGTGAGTTCTAGGACAGCCAGGACTATATAGTGGGACCCTGTCTCAAAACAAAAAAACAATGCTGGGCCTGGTGGTGCATGCCTTTAATCCCAGCACTCAGGAGGCATAGCCAGGTAGATCTCTGTGAGTTCGAGGCCAGCCTGGTCTTCAGAGCGAGATCCAGCACAGGCACCAAAACTACACAGAGAAACCCTGTCTTGAAAAACAAAAACAAACACAAACAAACAAACAACAAAAAAAAAACACAAAAAAACCAACCAAACCAATAATGTCTTATTTTTTGATGGCATCAAAGATGCCCTCTCAATATGAAAAAAAAATGGAATGTAAAATGTCTGAGTGAAACTATCAAAGAGGTAGATTCTCAACTGGTAAACAGAGTTTTTACTAACAGAAATTTTGAGACTATGAATGATGAGATGTGAAGAATGGCTATCCCAGCGTGGAAGGATAACAGGAGTGATTTATTTCTTTGTGTTCTTTTATATGTGCCACAAGAAAGGAAATACTATTTTAAGATTTAATTTATGTATATATGTCTGTGTAAATGAATGCCACATGCATGCAGGTACCCTCAGAATTCAGCTGGAGCTGTAAGAAGTTATGAACTGCCCGATGTGGATGCTGAGAACCAAACTCAGGTCCTCTAGAAGAGCAGTAAGTGCTTCTAACTGTTGAGCCCTGTCTGTCTCTAGCCCTAGACAGTAAATGGTTTTATATTCAGGAAAAAAATTAAGCTTCCTATAACCAAAGTATGTGAGGGTAGATGTGCTGGGAGGTACTTCCGAGGTCACTCAGGCCTCAGCTCCTACCGGTCTATTAGTCCCCGGGGCCTCGCTCACCTCCGGGGGTCTCCTTCTCCAAGCTTATTGGTCAGGACATAACTGGTCTTTTCACCCTCTTTGGTCAAACCCTGGTAAAGAAAAGAAGACAGGGTTTGAGGACTTTGGAAAATTCAAAGGAGGTGTAAAGCCAAAGGAGGCCAGGATCTGCCACCTAGTTGCCCAACCCTGAGTCTTCTCCACCAGGAAAGGCTGGGATAAACTAATCAGGGACACTTGGTAGCAAGTGCCCTACCAACTGATGACCAGCCTACAGCATGTTTGCTAGCAGATGATCTAACAGGAAGGACCCTGGGCAGGGGTTAGGAGGCCTGGAGCAGCTTCTGATGGCCTCTCTCCTGTGAATATATACAGGGAAATCGCATGGAATGAGCCAGATATGGTGATACAGGCCCATACTTCTAGCTACTTGGGAGGTCGATGCAGGAGGATAACAAGGTCAAGGCTAGTAGCATGGAAACTTCTCAAATTACATGGCGAGGGTAAGGGGTGGATTAACAAAGTGGTAAGAACACTTGCCTAGCATTTATGAGATCCTGTGTTTAGTTAATTAAAGAAAAAGTCCAAGGAGTTGGAGACAGATTTGCTCATCCCCAGTGTTTAATAAGGTGGGTCCCAGGGAGCATCTGTTCAGCCAGTGAAGGGAGGAAGGATGAGTAGGGCTCTGCCTCCCTTCAGGACAATTCTCACCCCAGATACTGGAATTTGGAATGGAAGTTGTATGAACCATAGAAGAAATCTCTATTTTAGTTTTTTTTAATCTATAAATGGACATAAAGTCCGATCATACAGGACTACAAAGATTAAACTTGGTATGACATTTAACATACAGAAGCGGTTACAGATCTGGAAAATGAGATGTGGAGATAAGAGATTCATTACTCATGGGAAGATAATTTAATGCCTTACTTAATGCTATTCTAGAATGATCTGAAGTTTCTCCATTAAGTGTGTACTAAATACAATAAAAATAGTTTATGAAAACTGGGGGCTTATAACACTGGCGTCCAAAAGGCAATTCCCTCAGTCCTGAAATCATGAAACCACTCTGGAGGGCCAGTCATTCAGTTGTGGCTTCTCCAAAAACCAGGGCTAATCTGTGGCTGTGACTGGGTTTAGGGGTTGTACTTCACCTGGACAGGTTCTCCATCACGCCAGACAAGGCTTTCTCCATCACTTTCCCAGCAAAGATGGACTTCCTGGCCCACCCATGCTTCGGGGATGACCAGTTCTACCCGGAACCAGCAGGTCCACCATCTGTAAGAGAGCTATCATGATGGGCCTAGGAGTGGAAACCCTGTTCTTGAATTAAATGTCAACAGGGCCTTAAGACTTTCTCCATGCATCTGCAGCATCACAAGGTACTCAGCTTTGAGCCACAGGAACGGAGAATTGGAGAAGAACAAAGACCCAAGGTAAAGATCATTCACCTGAAGAGGGAAAGGGACAGAAGCGGCAGGGATGAAAATACTCAGGTGAAGACATCAAAGGATGAAGGCGATTCTCCCAGCAGAGGGCGCTACTCTCTGCCATACAGCAGTCTAGGGCCCAAGACAATGAGGCGTGGCTTTGGTGAGGAGGAATGAGAGGGGCGGGGCTTCTCCAAGCTGGGTGTTACCCACGTGGGTCCGAAGCTGTCGCCGATCTGCGCAGGGCTGAAGTTCTTCTGCACCGCCTCCTCATAGGGAAGCCTCTCCCGCGTTAGGAAACTGGACAGTGTCACCGGACAGCTGTCCCCGAAGAGCCTGGGCAGAAAGAGCCAATGGGCGCGTGCTTGAAGCCGCCCCCTTTTGACCCGTGAGCCAGCCGACGGGTCGGAAAACTCTCTTCTCTCTTCTCTTAACACCTTGAGGACTGCCTGGCAGCTCAGCAGCACAAACCACCCTCTACCCACGGCTCCCCAGCCCCTGCCTTGTCCGCGGCGGGCACTTTGTTCCGCGGCCCGGGTGGCCACAAGCCTGGGTTTCCCTCCGGAAGGGAAGGGATGAGCGCGCGGATGCGGTTTGCGGCTACGCAGCCCAGGGGCCACACCTGCCGCGGAGGTTACAGTCGGTGAAGTAGATCGGAGACACGAACTTCTCCACCCGCTCAAAAGTGGTCCGCCAATGCTTCAAGAACGGCGCTGCGGCCATGGCGGTGCACCCACTTCTCTCCCCGGAAGATCCTTGGTGCTGCCGGCTCGCTGCACTGCCTGGAACCAAAGGTTCCGGCTTTCGACCAGCGCGTTCCTAACCCGAGCAGCTTTTCTTGGGACACCAGCGGCTTTTTGCAAGATACTGGCTTTGGGGAGCCATCCTGGTGAAACCCGGAAGCTGCACCTTCGCGGTTTTCATCTCATCCCAGCTGTCAAGACAGCTGGGTAAATTATCCTTAAATAAAATGGTAGGTTTGAGCTGGTGATGTGGTTCGGTATGGAGAGTGCTTGCCTAGGATGCACGAAGCTCTGGGTGCGTGGAGGCGGGGAGTGTACATTGAAGGATATTCGCAGCAACATAGCCATTTGAGGACAGCCTGGGCTACTTAAGATTCTGAAGGGCGAGGATATGGATGGGACCTCTGGAAGGTCCTGGAAAAGATTTAGGGCCAAGCAAGAATTAATTTGCTTTCCAGTCGCTTCATGTAACACAAGCACTAGTGTCTCTGTGTCCAGCTCAGCTCTTCCATGCGCTGGGTAGGACCATATTGCCTCCTCTGAACCTGGGGCACTCTGCCCTGGGTCTGCGTCTATATCTCTTTACCCAGGACAGTTCATCGATGCACTGGGCAAGACCACTCTGCCTCTTCTGATCCCAGGGCACTCCGTTCTGTGCCTGAACGTGTGTCTCTTTTCCCTGTTTAGTTCTTGGTGGCATAGGGCAAGACCATGCTACCTCCTTGGAGCCCAGGGCACTTCACCCCTGGCCTGCATATGTGTCTCTTTGCTCCATTAGTCCGTTGTGGTGATGGGCAGGATCATGCTTCCTCCCCGATGCCTGTGGCACACCACTTGGGCCTGCATGTGCACCTCCTTGTCCAGATCATTCTGTCCATGTGCTGAGTAGGACCATACTGCCTCCTCTGAGCCTGGAACACTCAGCTCTGGGCCTGCATATGTGTCTCCTTTCCATGTTCAGTCTTTCGTGGCACGAGGAAGCACCATGCTTCCTCCTTGGAACCCGGGGCACTGAGCCCCAGATCTGTGTTTCTCTTTTCCCTGCTCAGTCCACTGTGGAGCTGAGCAGGACCTTGATTCCTCCTGGGAGCCCAGGTCATTCTGCCCAGTCTTGTATGTGTCTCTTTTCCCTGTTCAGTCCTTGGTGACACAGGCCTGTAGGTGGACATTTCTTTCCCGCCTACCAGTTTCCAAATCATCAACACAGAAACTATGTATGAATTACAAATGCTTGTCCAATAGCTCAGGCTTGTTACTAGCTAACTCTTACACTTAAATTAACCTGTATTTCTTATCTATGCTTTGCCTTGTGGCTTATGGCTTGTTTTTTTTTGGGGGGGGGTTGTTTTTGTTTTTGTTTTTGTTTTTTTAACACATCCTGCTTTCTATGCAGCTGGTGGCAGCTCTCTCTGACTCTGCCCTTCTTCGTCCCATCATTCTCAGTTTGGCTTTCCTGCCTAACTTTATCCTGTTCAGCTATTGGCCAGTCAGCTTCTTTATTAAACTAATCATAGAGACATATATTCCCACAGTGTACAGCATTTCCCCATTTTTGTCTAATTAAAAAAGAAGGTTTTAGCCAGGCGGTGGTGGGGCATGCCTTTAATCCCAGCACTTGGGGAGGTAGAGGTACCTGGATCTCTGTGAGTTAGAGGCCAGCCTGGTCTACAGAGCAAGATCCAGAACAGGCATGAAAACAACACGGAGAAACCCTGTCTCAAAAAAAACCTAAAAAAGAAAAAAGAAAAAGGTTTTAACTTTAACATAGTAAAATTGTATACAAAAAAAATAAGAATTACAATATTCAATTAATTTGTATTTGGCAAAATCAGAGAAAATATTCTACTATCTATCTTATCTTTATGACTCTAAAATTTTATAATTAATTTACCTTTTATCATAACTAAGGAAAACTTTATATCTATCTTGTCTTTCCTTCAAAGACCCCAAAAGGGTGAAATATTATCTAGTGACAGGAACATCCAGCTGCCTCGACAGTCAACCAAAGGTCTTCTGTAACGTTGGGGCATCCATCTTTGGCCTACAGGCCTAGAATATCTGACAGACATTTCTGAGAAGCAGGGAATTTTTAAGGACTGTCTTACCTTGTATTGGCAAAGTCTAACAGTCACTTTCTTCTGCATCCTGTTGGTCCAGTTTGGACAGTATATGTCAGTAATTGAAGCAAAGGCAGTTTTTTGCCCAAATGGCTAACCTTTGACACAAAGAAAGCAAACTCCATATGGAGTTTCTTTAGTGCTTATCATCTTCCATGAAGCAGATTGGTGTTGCCAGGAGCAGAATGTCTCACTGTCATAAAAAGCCTTAGATTATTAAACACATTTAACGCCTACTCTGTAGGTCTAAGGAGTGTTTTAAGATTACCTGTCTATCTAAAATATATCTCTGTATGACCTTGAAAACATAACTAACATGACTATAAGTTTGTTAGTTAAGTGTGACTAACTCATAACCTATGTATAATCTTAATTATACATTACTTTTTAAATGAGCTGTATAAACATAATACCCTAACAAGAGTAGAAACATACATACAGCATAACAAAATTAACTTTAAATTTGTATCAATAAACCAAAATCCATACCAATGTAAAATATTTAGGACTAGTAGCTATTGAAGATTCAATAATTTACCCTTTTATTGTGTCATTTCTATATCATATCCCCTTTTTCTTTTAGAAAGAGATCTTTGAATTTAATATTTGTTTAGCTTATTTTAGCATTACCAATAACAACTTGTAAACAACCCCCCTTAAATGATAACAAACATTTATAACCAAATTTGGGGGGTGGGGTGGGCATTGTTTTCTCTAAACTGCTTTCTGCTTTTTATAGGCATTGATATCTTCGGGGAAACTCTGAAAAAAATCAGAATAATTTTTCAGGTCTTGGCTGAAATAGTTTGTTAGACTGGATCATCTTAGCTAGCAGCCTTGAAGCTGTTCTGGATACAGAACTCTGAGGAAACTGTAACAGAGGCACTCTGAAAGGCTGGATCACCTGGTCCCCTCATTTCATTGGTGTCTGGCCCCTTGTTCTAAAAAATATATAAACTTTTAAAGGAAATATATATATATATATATATATATATATATGTGTGTGTGTGTGTGTGTGTGTGTGTGTGTGTGTGTGTATTATACAAGTATAGACTGTGCATTGTATACAAGTCAGCCAAAGATGATTTTTTTTGTTTAATGTTGGAGCAGGTACATTACATGCCCCATAGTTTGTTCATGTTTGTCATCAAAATTTTTCAGGGGGGTTGTCCTCAATCATACCATATTAACCTGGAAAGTAATCCACAGCTTCTCGTTTCCTGTGGAAATAACAGCATAACCTCTTCTCCAAAGTAATGTATCTTTTGACTTAAATTCTGAATTCAAGACGTTTTAAAAATATATAGCATTCTTCCAGCTGGAAAGTCCAGTCTCTAGGCACTAGGCCCCAGGGTATACCCTGCCCCCCCCCCCCCACTCATCCAGCACAGCCTCTGAGCCAGCCAGCAGGCAAGGCTCCTGAAGGCAGGCCTTTCCATTACTCCCATCAGACCCTATAATCTACAAGCCCCACTCTGCCCCCTAAGCCTACCCATCCCCCATGACCTCAGCAGCTCCCTAAGACAAAAACATTGCCAGCACCGATTGGACTAAGAGGTGAGTGACTATTCTCCCAGCTGGACAGCCTAGTCTCTAGCTCCTAGGCCCCCCCTACATCCACTCAGTGCAGACCCACAAGCTGCCAGCAGGCAAGGCTCCTGCAGAAAGGCCTGTAATTTATAAGCCCCACCCTGCCCCCCAAGCCCACCCATCCCACATGAACTCAGCAACCTCAGAGACACAGATACCACCAGCACTGATTGGATAAAGAGTGGCTCCCTGAACCACAACTGCTGCCTGCACCAATCACATGGTAAGTGCCTCCTTCCCCGCCCCCCAATGCGCTGGCATCACCTGCACCAATTGGACATAGAGCAGCAACTGAAAGCACAGGCACCACCTGCACCAACTGGAGGAAGAGATGGGTAGATTTCAGTGTAAGAATGTCTTTAACAACATAAAGAACAATATGGCACCACCAGAAACTAACGCTTCTACAACAGCAAGATCTGAACATCCCAATGTAGAAGAAACAGAAGAAAATGACCATAAAATGTCTTTACGAAAATGATAGAAGCCTTTAAAGAAGAAATGAAAAATTCCCTTAAAGAAATTGAGGAAAAAACAAACAAACAATTGGAAGAAATCAATAAATCCCTTAAATAAAGCCAAGAAAACCAAGAAAAAGCAATCAAACAGGTGAAGGAGACAGTTCAAGACTTGAAAATTTGAAATAGAGGCAATAAAGAAAACACAAATTGAGGGAATCCTGGAAATAGAAATTCTGAGTAAACAAACAGGAACTGCAGATGCAAGCATAACCAACAGAATACAAGAGATGACATTGAAAATATGATACAGGAAATAAATTCATTGGTCAAAGAAAACATTAAAGTCAACAAAGTCATAACACAAAACATCCAGGAAATCTGGGCGACCATGAAAAGACCAAACCTCAGAATAATAGGGATAGAAGGAGAAGAATACCAGCTCAAAGGCACAGAAAATATATTCAGCAAAATTATAGAAGAAAACTTCCCAAACTAAAGAAGAAAATGCCTATGAAGATACAAGAAGCTTACAGAACGCCAAATAGATTGGACCCCCCAAAAAGCCTCCTCGCCACATAATAATCAAAACCACTAAACATACAGAATAAAGAAAAAAATTAAGAGCTGCAAAGGAAAATGGCCAAGTAACATATAAAGGCAGACCCATCAGAATAACACCTGACTTCTCAATGGAGACTGAAAGCAGGAAGGTCCTAGATAGACGTTATGCAGACACTAAGAGACCATGGATGCCATCCCAGACTACTATACCCAGCAAAACTTTCAATCACCATAGATGAAATAAACAAGATATTCCATGACAAAACCAAATTTAAACAATACCTATCCACAAATCCAGCCCAAAGAAAGCACTAGAAGTAAAACTCCAAGCCAAGGAAGTTAGATGTGCCCACAAAAACATGGGCAATAGAGAATCCCACACTAGCAAATCCCAAAGAAGGGAAACACACACACACAACCTCCAAAAAGCAACAAGAATTAGCAATCACTGGTCATTAATATCCCTTAATATCAATGAACTCAATTTGCCTATAAAAAGATACAGGCTAACAGAATGGATACGAAAACAGGATCCATCCTTCTGCTGTATACAGGAAACACACCTCAAAATCAGACACTACCTCAGAGTAAAGGGTTGGGAAAAAAGTTTCCAATCAAATGGACCTAAGAAACAAGCTGGTGTAGCTATCCTAATATCTAACAAAATGGACTTCAAACTAAAATTAATCAAAAGAGATGGAGAAGGACATTTCATATTCATCACAGGAAAAATCCATCAAGATGAAGTCTCAATTCTGAACATTTATGCCCCAAATACAAGAGCATCTACACATGCAAAAGAAATGTTACTAAAGCTTAAATCGCACACCAAACTCCACACACTAGTAGTGAGAGACTTCAACGCTCCACTCTCACCACTGGACAGGTCTACCAGACAGAAACTTAACAAAGAAATAAAGGAACTAACAGGTATTATGACTTAATAGATATATATCTACAAATGGACTTAATAGATATCTACAGAACATTCTACCCTAATACAAAAGAATATACCTTCTTCTCAGCACCCAATGGAACCCTCTCTAAAATCGACCACATGCTCAGTCACAAAGCAAATCTCAACAGATACAAAAAAAAAATTGGAATAACCTTCTGTATCTTATTGGACCACCATGGCTTAAAGCTAGATTTCAACAACAACGAAAATTACAGAAACCCTACAATCTCATAGAAACTGAATAATGCTCAACTGAATCATCAATGGGTCAAGGAAGAAATAAAGAAATTAAGCACTTCCTAGAATTCAATGAAAATGAATGTACAACATACCCAAACTTATGGGATACTATGAAAGCAGTGCTAAGAAGAAAATTCATAGCACTAAATGCCTACATAAAGAAGTTGGAGAAATCTCAAACTAGCGACTTAACAGCACACCTGAAAGCTCTAGAACAAAAAGAAACAAACTCACCCAGGAGGAATAGATGCCAGGAACTAATCAAATTGAAATCAATAATATAGAAACAAAGAGAGCAATACAAAGAATCAATAAAACAAAGAGTTGGTTCTTTGAGAAAATCAACAAGATAGACAAGTCCTTAGCCAAACTGACCAAAAAGGAACATCCAAATTAACAAAATAAAAAATGAAAAGGGAGACACAACAAGAGACACTGAGGAAATCCAGAGAATCATCAAGTCATACTTCAGAAACCTGTACTCCACAAAATTGGAAAATCTAAAAGAAATGGACAATTTTCTGGATAGGTAACACATACCAAAATTAAATCAAGACCAGACAAGCAGTTTAAATAGACCTATAACCCCTAAGGAAATAGAAAGTCATTAAAAGTCTCCCAACCAAAAAAAGCCCAGGACCAGATGGTTTCAATGCAGAATTCTACCAGATTTTCACAGAAGAGCTAATTCCAATACTCTTCAAATTGTTCCACACAATAGAAACAGAAGGAACATTACCAAACTCTTTTTATGAGGCTACAGTTACCCTGATACCCAAACCACACAAAGATGCAACAAAGAGAATTACAGACCAATCTCCCTCATGAACATTGATGCAAAAATATTCAACAAAATATTGGCAAACTGAATCCAAGAACACATCAAAAAATTATTCACCATAACCAAGTAGGCCTCATCCCAGGAATGCAAGGATGGTTCAACACATGAAAATCTGTCAATGTAATACACCATATGAACAAACTGAAAAAAAAAAACACATAATCATCTCATTAGATGCTGAAAAAGCCTTTGACAAAATCCCACACCCCTTCATGATAAAGGTCCTGGAGAGATCAGGAATGCAAGGAACATACCTAAACACAAGAAAGGCAATTTACAGCAACCTGACAGTCAACATCAAATTAAATGGAGAGAAACTCAAAGTGATTCCACTAAAATCAGGAACAAGACAAGGCTGTCCACTCTCCCTATATTTATTCAGTGTAGTACTTGAAGTTCTAGCTAGAGCAATACGACAACAAAAGGAGATAAAGGGGATACAAATTGGAAAGGAAGAAGTCAAACTTTCACTATTTGCAGATGATATGATAGTATACATAAGTAACCCAAAAAATTCTACCAGGGAACTCCTACAACTGATAAACAACTTCAGTAACGTGGCAGGATACAAGATTAACTCAAAAAATCAGTAGCCCTCCTATATACAAATGATAAACAGGTTGAGAAAGATATCAGAGAAACATTACCCTCTACAATAATTTCCATCTTTACATGGCCATTTCTTTTATATTATTTTTATTATCTCTGTAAAGACTTTATTTTTTTAAAACTATTTAATTTCTTTATATAACCACCTGTATTCATTTTCCTCTCTCTTCCAAGCCTATGTACATTTTTACATACACTGTAAGCTGTTTAGAGGTTTATTCCATCTGAATCTGTCTTTTTGGTTTTTTGTTTTTTGGGTTTTTTTGTTTTTGTTTTTTTGTTTGTTTGTTTTGTTTTTCGAGACAGGGCTTCTCTGTAGCTTTGGAGCCTGTCCTGGAACTCGCTCTGTAGCCCAGGCTGGCCTCGAACTCACAAAGATCCGCCTGGCTCTGCCTCCCGAGTGCTGGGATTAAAGGCGTGCACCACCACCGGCCAGCCTGAATCTGTCTTCTTATGTATCTATGATCCTTTTCCGACCAGGAGAGATTTTAACCTGCTAAGCTGCATGGCTAGGATGAAAGGGGCAGCAGCCCTGGCTGCTGGTTCCACCCTGCTCCCCTTTCCAACACGGTGCAGGTACCAAGGTGTCTTGCTTACCTCCCCAATTCTGGGAAGCAGTATTAAGTAGTATGCCTGTGTTTTTAAACCTGAGGCTGTGCTCCCAAGCCCACAGGCAGCAGCTGGAAGAAGCCTCTTTGTATTGTGGTCCATGAGAGACTGCAGGATCCCACCGTATAGCTGCTGAAGCCCGCCATGACCAAGGGACATGTTTCTGTACCACTGCCAGTATTGAGATACACAAACTAGGAAGCTGTTCTTAGCTCAATTTAGAATCCCTTTTTAAGTTCTCTCAGGTTTTAGGTGGAAACTCTTGCCCCATGTTGGGTGTCATTTGTAGGCAGAAGTTTCTTGGTCCCGCCTGGCCCTGATTTTTTGACAAATCTCCCCTATCCGCAGTCCCGCAGCTGCTTAAAAAATAATTACACAGAGGCATATATTAATTACAAACTGTATGGCCTATGGCTTCAGCTTATATTAGCTAGCTCTTGTAACTTATTCAGTCCATTCCTATTGATCAATGTCTTGCCACAAGGCTTCATGGTTTACTGGTACTTTTACATCTTTCTTCTTGGTGACTGGATCACTTCTCTCCTCATTTCACCTTTCTTCTTTCTCTATCTCTCTTTGATTTCCCACCTGGCTATAAGTTTTCTTGTCATAGGCCAAAACAGCCTTATTTATTAGCCAATGAGAGGAACACATATTCACAGCATACAGAAAGAAATCCCACAGTATGAGTGCAAATTTGTACAGCTACTTTGGAAATCAGTATGGTGACTTCTCAGAAAATTAGGAATCGATCTATCTCAGAACCCAGAAATACCACTCTTGGGCATATACCCAAGGGATGCTCAATCATACCACAAAGACACTTGCTCAACTATGTTCATAGCAGCATTATTCATAATAGCCAGAACCTGGAAACAACCTAGATGCCTATCCACTGAAGAATGGGTAAAGAAAATGTGGTACATATACACAATAGAGTATTACTCAGCTGTAAAAAACCAATGGCATCATGAAATTTGCAGGCAAATGAATGGGACTATAAAATATCATCCTGATGAGGTAACCCAGACTAAGAAAGACAAACATGATATGTACTCACTCATAAGTGGAGATGTAAAGCAAAGGTAACCAGATTACAACCCACAGCTCCAGAGAAACTAAGTAACAGGAGGACCCTGAGAGGGACACATGGATCATCCTGGGAAGGGTAAATAGGATAAACTGGGAGTGGAGGTTGGTACACCCATGATGGGGGATGAGAACATGAGGGAATGAATGGTTAAGCTGGGGGAGGGACAGAGGGAGAAAGCAATGAAAGAGATATCTTGATAGAGGGAGCCATTATGGGGCTAGAGAGAAACCTGGTGCTAGGAAAACTCCCAGGAATCCACAAGGATGACCCCAGCTAAGACTCCTAGCAATAGTGGAGAGGGTGCCTGAACTGGCCTTCCCCTGTAATCATAGTGGTGAATACCCCAACTGTTATCACAGAGCCTTCATCCAATAACTGGTGGAAGCAGACGCAGGCGAACACCAGGCTGAGCTCTGGGAATCCAGTTGAAGAGAGGGAGTAGGGGTTATTTTGAGCAAGGAGGGTCAAGATCATGATGGGGAGGTCTGCAGAGACAACTGAACCAAGCTCATGGGAATTCACAAACTCTAGAGGGACAACTGTGGAGGCTGGGTGGGACCTAACTGGGCCTGCTGCATGTGGGAGACAGTTGTGTAGCTTGGTCTGTTTGAGGGGCCCCTGGCAGTGGGATCAGGGGCTATTCCTGGTGCATGAGCTGGCTTTCTGAAGCCCATTCCCTATGCTGGGATGCCTTGCTCATCCTTGATGAAGCAGGGAGGGGCTTGGTCTTGCCTCAGCTGAATGTACCAGGCTTTGTAGACTCCCCATGGGAGGCTTTACCCTTTTGGAGTAGTGGATGGTGGTGGGTCAGGGGTTGGGAGGTGGCAGGCAGAGCAGGAGGAGTGATGAGGGGGGGAATTGTGGCTTGTATGTAAAATGAATAAAAAAAATTTAAAAATATATAACTTGGTAAAATCCATCAGCACTCACAATCCATCCAGTGTATCTTAGTAGATACTGCTCCCTTCTCAGCAGTCAAAAAGTTCCAAGACAACCCAAAATACAGTATCCACACACTCTGGGTATTTTTTCATCTTTATGTGGCTTATTATATAATACTATGTGTTATATATATTTATTTATTACTCTGTTCCATTTTTAAAGGCTTTATTTTAAAACTATATTTTTTTTTAATCTAAGACTGTATATATATTTTTCTCTTCTCATTCCTGAGCACATTTTAAAAAACACAGTGTGACCCTTTTAGCGGCTCTTTTTGTCTGAATTTATCCTTACTGTGCATCTGTAACCTTTTTTGTTTACATGAGCAAAACCCAAACTGTTGTGTAACTTAGATCAAGGTGTGCTGGTGGCTGGCTGCTCGCCCCCTTGGTTCCCTGAGAACTTAGCCTCATTGTGGAGGCACCTGTGGGAGCCGTGTTTACTGCACCATCTCTGGGGAGTTTTTGGGTCCACGCTGCCACTGAGCAGTGAGCTGGCCACTGCTCATAAACCCCATTTAAGTGGTTGGTAGCAGGGCCTCAGAAGAGCTGCACAGTTTTTGCCACTAAAGCTGAGTCAGGAAGCCATCTCTTAAAGGAGCTGTGCCCCTGCTCACTGCTAGAAAGCAGAGCCTACCCAAGAAAAAGCAGTCACCAAGAAGCCGAGTTTAACTCCATTCATATATACCTAGAATTCTTTTCCAAGCTCTCTCAGGTTTCTCTGGGAAATTCAGGCCCCACATTGGATGCCGGTTGTAGGCAGAAGATTCTTTCCCACCCACCAATTCCCAAATAATCAACACAGAAACTTTATTTGTTTTTTATTATAAAGACATTTTCTATTCATTTTACATACCAACCACAGATCCCCTTCTCTTCCCTCGTCCCGCCCCCCCCCAGCCTTTTTCCTTAACCCAACCCCCTATTCCCACCTCCTCCAAGGCAAGGTCTCCCATGGGGAGTCAGCAGAGCCTGCTACATTCAGTTGATGCAGGTCCAAGCAACTCCCCTCTGCACCTGGCTGTGCAAGGTGTCCCACCATAGGCACTGGGCTCCAAAAAGCCCACTCATGCACCAGGGATGGATCCCAATCTCACTGCCTAGGGGCCCCCTAAACAGTTCAAGCTAAACAAACTATCTTGCCTATCCAGAGGGCCTAGTCCAGTCCCATGGGGGCTCCACAGCTATTGGTCCACAGTTCATGAGTTTCCACTAGTTTGGCTGGCCATCTCTGTATGTTTTCCCACCATGATCAACACAGAAACTTAATATGAATTACAAATACTCGGTCAATAGCTCAGGCTTGATACTAGCTAACTCTTACTCTTAAATAAACCAACATTTCTTATCTATGCTTTGCCTCATGGCTTGTTACCTTATTTTTTATATGCCCTGCTTTCTCTGCATCTAGCAGCAGCTCTCCCTGACTCCACCCTTCTTCATCTCATCATTCTCAATTTGGCTTTCCTGCCTAATTTTATCCTGTTCAGCTATTGGTCAGTCAGCTTGTTTATTAAACCAATCATAGCTATATATATTCCCACAGTGTACAGGTTATTTCTCAGCACAGGCTAGGACCATACTGACTCCTCAGTGCCTGGGGCACTCTGCTCTGGGTGTGTGTGTGTGTGTGTGTGTGTGTGTGTGTGTGTGTGTCTTTTCATGGCTCATTCCTCCCATGCAGCCTGTGGAGGTCCAACAGGGGCTGCTTCCAGCTTAACTGGATCTGGAAACAGAATGAGTTTAGTGAGGAGACATGGATGAGGTTTTGACCAAGTTTTTTTTTTTTTACAATGTTTAATAGTCCCCAGACAGATCCAGGTGATCACCCTAGGTCCCTGCCCTGCTACCCCATGTTCGGGGAAAGTTTCTGCTGCTTTTGATTCTCTTTCTGTGTCTTGTCTCAGGCTGGGAACATCCCTTCTTAGGGCACTGAGCTCTTCCCTCTTGGGGCAGTTCTCCTGCTTGAGCAGCTGGTCCCCAGCAACCTTCACATCTGCTCCCCAGTAAAAGGACCAAATCAGATGGTGTTCTGAGTCTCACATGACTGTCTTTCTAAGACTGTTCCTAAGAAGAGCTCAGTTATTTCTTTTCACCACTGGGCTTAAGTCTGTGGGAGCAGCTTTGTGAGGGACTCAAATAGGGCTAGGACTCATGAGAAAGGGACAAGGTACTCGGACAGAGACACAGCAGATAAATAAAGAGCTATTAATAAAACACTCAGTTCTGAGGCTGGGGAATCACAACAGAAGTTTAGGTCAGGTCATGTGGGCAATGAGACCAGGGACACGAAGTCAGGAGCAAGTAGATCCCAAAGCCTACCTGGACTGCCAGGTACAGAATTCAGTGCCAAAATGGCCTGGGGTAACCGGAGGAGGAGGGGAGCAGGCTCTGGGTAAGAGGTAATCAGAGAAAGTGACCGAAGGATGTGGCCAGGCAGGTGGGCTCTTGATGCTCTAGGCAGGACACACAGGACAATCTCAATGCATGGACAACGAGAGAATGTGGTCATCACATCTGGTGATGAGCAAAGACTATGACATCACTGCAGAGGATCCTGGGAAGACAACTAGAGGAGAGAATACTTAGCCTACAAACTAGTGCCTGCAGAAGAGGAGAAAGAGCTCAGAGCTCATTGACTGGAACACACAGGAGTCCCCAGACCTCAAGGGGCAAACAGAGGTGGCAGGAAGCAATGACAATATGATAGTACAAGATGGGGCAGGGAAGTGAGGCTTGGACATGTGTGAGTCTGTGGCCCAAGAGTTCTAAGGAGAGGTGATGTCCAAGTGTCCAGGCCTTTTAGCCCTATGAATGTCTACCATAGTCATAGGGAGGACTGCAAGGCCCAACCTCTGCATCTGGAGTACTCATGCAAGAATATTTGAAAAGTAGCACAAAACCGGATCAAAAGCCCATATTGCTCATTACTCTCGAGTCTGAGGCTCCCAGATGGACAGACAGTGCTCTGACCTCCCTTGCCTGGTACCCCTGAGAGCCCCTCAAATGTCAGGAGCACAGGCCGCAAAGGAGGTGAAAGTAAGTTCTGTGCTCACCTCCCAGCTCCACGGTGAGCAGAGCAGAGGCAGAGTCACTCTGTTCTTGCCCAGGTGTGCCCTTTAAAGTAGGATAGACAGACAGAAACCTGCATGTGGTTGCACATGTATGCACAGACCAGAAAGAGATCTCTTTCTCCTGCACTGATGGGCCCAATTTATAAGATTCATGTCTGCAGGTTTGTGCCACGGGCCCATGAGAGAGTTGTGCCCCACCAAGTAGATCCCTCTATCACAGCTCAGCATTCCAAAGCCAAACTTTGACGGACACAGTTGACTAGAGTGAGCACAACAAAGGAGACAGGAGGAAGTCGATGTTCTGGCAAAGACCCATTTGAATGGCGGAGCCTCCAGCACGCACAGCAGCGTCCACAGACAGCGCTGCTCACCCTAATGCACTGAAAGGAAAAGCATGCATACCCACACGTCTCAACCTCTTCTCTGCTCCCTCAGCCTCTGAAGCACAAGGTGACCTGGCTGCTCCTGGTCCCACTCACTGCATCCCACAAGGATGTGTTACTTTACCCCATTCACCTCCTTCCTCTTCAGGGTCCTTAGATCCCAACATCCCTTGGCTGCTGTATTTGTCAAGAAGAGACGCTGGCCCCATCATTCCTGCCTGCGCCAGGTGAAGCCATCCTGCCTCTCACAAGATCCACTTCAGATTTCCTCTGGTTCATAACCTATCAATGGAGTTTTCATATTACCAACATACAAGAGTTTAGAAAACCAGTTATGAGGCTAGAGAGCTGGCTCAGCAGTGTAGACCTGAGCTGAGGTCTCCGCATCCATTTCAGGTATTTCATGACCACCTGTGATCTCAGCTCCAGGGATGGGATCCAACATACAGTTCTGACCTCCACAAGCACCGCACACATGTGGCAGGCACTCACAGGGATGCACACACACAGAGGTACAATTTTAAAAAAGTGAAACATCAAAAATGTACTCAGGTATTTCTCACATCATTTTGTCTGCACACCCTTTTGTTTCCCTATGAGGAGGAGTCAGGGGTTTTGGTCACACTCCCTAGAGTTGCTACCCTTGAGGTCTGGCTCCATTCACAGAGGTCAAAATCATGGGGCTTCTGCACTTCCTGATGCTGGTATTATAAACTGGTGCCCACTAGATTTACATGAAATTTTAGGGCTGAACTCCAGTCCTCACAAGCACGTTCCTAGCTCCTATCTTCTGGATGTGAAAAAGGACATCCGGAGGTTTGGTGAAACCTGATTTATAAAAAGACTAACGCTTTTGCATCCCATGTCTATGCCCTCAGACATACAAAATGGTTTTTAGGGCTTCACAGGTTTTTGATTCAGTGATACATGTTCATTGTCTTTCTCCAATGTCAAAATATATTCCCTATGCATGAGACTCTCCACCAAAGACAACATGTAATAAATAACTAAAATTCTAATAAATGCAAGAACAGAGAGGACCAGGACACAGGAAAGCAAACTTGACTGGGTTTGACTGTTTAGATATTAACAAACTATTATAAAATCTTGGGCAGATAACACAGACATTACTTTCTCCCTGGAGTCCACGATCTTCCTGTGTGAAGGATGACAAGGAACAAAGTATTAAAGAGAAATTGAATCCTGTCTTGATGCTTAGACAACACAGTATGTGATGTGGAATGTCACTCCAGACGAGCACGGAACCACAGCACTCTGCTCCAGTGATGCAGGCGGAGCACTGCTTCTGCACACCTCGAAAACCACCGACCTGACTCTCCCAGCCCTTTGCCGCCCCTAACGGAGATGCAAACTCTCCATTCCTGGGTCCTTTTCCATTGAATCTGATCGAGGATGCGTTACTTACCAGGAGTGCATTCAGCATTTCTCATGCTTATTATGCTGACCACGTTGTTCTTTGAGTCAGTGGTGTCTCAAATAAAGCGAATACAGAAAATAACTTATACACGCCTTATTGCCTCTAGCAGGGGAAGCCACACTGCTTCATTAAAGGACCACCTCAGCTTTCCTTTGAGTCATATCATTCAATAGAATTAAAATGGGTGTTAAAATACATTTGTAAATCCTGTGGTTGTAGTTGTACTGATGACTACATAACATACACTTCATATAGTAAAAAATATTATAAAAACATCATATACTAATGAAGTGTAAAATAATGTATGACTACCCTAAATAACTCAAGTATTTATAGAAACAATCTCTCTTAGATCAGGAAAATACTGAAATAAGTGTTATAATTAAAAGAGATTTCTATCACTTCATCAGGCCATTTTCAAAACAGGAAAATGGACACTATTTTTAAATATCAGTGAAACTGTTTTTCTCTACCACAGATCAAATTATACATATGCATTACGTTTATTAACCACATATGACTTTAATTTCAATTGCTTCTATATTATTATTAGTAATACAATTATTATTACACCTGTGTATGTACTACAAGAAGGTGGGCTTTTTTGTGTGTGTGGTGGTGGTAATTGTTGTTTTCAGTCAGGGTCTGTTAAAACCCGGGCTATTCAGAAAATGCCTGAGACTGAAGACGACATTAAGTTCCTACCACCCCAGATCTCCTTCTTGAATGCTAGGATACAAACCTATGTGCCAACACCCTAGTTTCTGTAGTGCTGAGTATCAGACTCAGGGCCTCATCCATGGCAGCCTGGTATTCCAATAACTGAGCTTTAAAAAAATAACTATGACAGTACACCTGAGCTATCTCTTACACAGTTGTGAACATCTGCAGCCTCAAGCATAGAAGGTACCTTCAGCCTTTGACCACTGGAACAGCCAAGTTACTGTTTAGGATCTCTGGAGGTAAGGCTTGTTTTGGGTATATGCTAGAAGGCTGAGATTTCTACATAGTTTCTACACACATCTTGATAGGGTGAGAGGCAGAAGTTATAATCTGAAATGTCATGTTTATCCCATATGTCTGGGAACACATTTTGCTCTTGAACTCTCTAGCTACCCACCTTGATCACTTACCCTCCCTGTCCTGGTTGGGTCTTCTATAGCAGGGTTTGCTAAGAAATTAATCCATCGAACATAGTTGTGATGAGCTCTGACTTAATTTAGCAAGAGTGTGAACTCTGCTTTCATTGACAAAATGGACACTGGAAATTGGTTTGGAAAGAAGAACACACATACAGACATTCCATGATACACAAAATCCCAAGGCAGCTAAGGTGGACTGAGGTAACTCTAGACCCATGACCATGATGTGTCATCTAGAATATCAGTTGTGATTTTAAACTCTACTCTAAATCCTCATTGCCAGCAAGTTGCTGTGAAAACACTGGGAAATAGGACAAAGACAAGGAATATGTGCACAGTTCTTATCTACGGTGTGTCCTAAGAAAGTAATTCCAGAATACATACTGCATCTGCTTTTCTTCAATTGGACACTGAAATGTGAAATGACGGGTTTCTAGCCAGGTGTAGTGGCCCATCCCTTTAATCCCAGCACCTGGGAACCAGAGGAAGATGGATCTCCAAGTTCGAGAGCAGCCTGGTCTACAGAGTTCTAGGACAGTCAGGACTACACAGAACTCTGTCTCAAAAAAAAAAAAAAAAAAGAGAAAAAAAATAAATTTCTGTTTTCTCTTACTTCTTCAGAACATTTTAAAGTCAGGACAATTGGCACTTCTTTCTAGATATCGGTCAAATCTCTAACCCCATAGGCCAGCATCTATCTAGATGCACTAACCACATATGATTTTCTAATTTTTGTATGAATATTGTGTGTATTTGTGCATACCATGTCATGTGTGTGGGTTTAGAGGATAGCTTTGTGGAATTTCTTCTCTCTTTCATGGTTTACATGTAATCTGGGAATCAAACACGGGTAGTTTTGTTGGGTTTGTCTGTCGATCAGTGTCTGTATGGATGTATGTGCACCACTTCCATGCCTGACAATATCACAGGTTAGCAGAGGGCATTTGATGCCCGGGAACTGAAGTAACAAATGGTTGTGAGCATCTGATGTAGGCGCTAGGAACTGAACCTGGGTCTTCTGGAAGAGTAGCAAACACTGGACTGATGTGCAGTTCCTCCAGCCCCTGAAGCATTTGTTTTATATACAACGATGGCTTATTTCAAAAGCAGAAGATACGGATAGTATTACATTTTACAAGCAGCCACTCTAGCTGCTAAAACACCCCCCATGTCTTTGGCACTGTGGTAGAATGACCCCTTTGGACTCTAAGTCAGGATCCTACCGAGCTTTTTGTTAGGTATTTATGGCGGCAATAGGAAAGCAACTAATACACCCTGATTTGGTGACAGAGTCTCATCATTGCTTCTGCCCACTTGGAAGACCTTGAAATTGACTTTCTCTCTTCCTTAACCACCCAAGTAAAGAAATAACCCAGTTGCTCCTAGATCTCCTCGTTGCATCTGACCAGAATGCCAGTACCATTACCGTGATCATTGCTTTGAAGCCTGCTCTCCATATCCAAGTCATCCTCAGAGATGCCCTCCTCCTGATTGTTAGTTGGAAGAAAGTCAGTGGAGTGACTTACACATTGGTGTCTGTAGCAGGTGAAGCCACACTGCCTCACACAAGAGCCAGATCAGCTTTCCTTTGGTTTATATCACGTAATCAGAACCAAAATAAGTGTTTAAATAGGTTTTTACACTGTGTGGTTGAACTTCTACTGATAAGCTAGAAAAATACTGTAAGACACCTCTTCTCACAAAGATGCAGTATTATCACAAGTATTATAACTAATTACAGAATTGCTATAGTATCAGTAGTGCTGCACGACTTTTCTGTGGCATTTCACTGTCACACCCGTGTCCTTGGGGGCCAGGGGTAGAATACGGTGCTTTGAATAACAAACTGACTCAAAGGCCCATGTACTTGAATATTTGATTCTATGGGTGGGGGCAATGTTTTGGGGAGGTTATGTAACGTGTAGGACTTGAAGCCTTGCTTGGGGAAGTAAATCACAGGGAGTGGGCTTTGCAAATTTGTAGCCTCACCTCACTTCCTGAGCAACCTCTCTGCTTTCTGAATGTAGCTGAAAATATAATCTCAAGGCTTTTCTCTGTGGCCCACCTACTCCATGCCTTGGCCAAAATCCACCATATCACTGCAACAGAAGCCAAAGTTATTTCTTCCATTGTGATTCTGGTGTTTTATTATAGTAACAAAAAAACAACACAGAAAACAGTGCCAGAAAGATGGGTTATTGCTGTGATGGACCTGATCATGTTGCTTGGGGGAGGATTATGGAAATGTGGCGTTTTGACATAGAAGATCCATTGAGTACTCCAAACTGAATAAGCTTGCGTGTAGAAATTTTTTTTTTATATATCACCACACTTTTTTTCTTTTCTTTTTTTTATTAAGAGATTTTCTATTCATTTTACATACCAACCACAGATTCCCCTGTCCTCCCTTCCTCCTGCCCACCCCCCAGCTTTACCTCCCAACCCACCCACCCCCATTTCCACCTCCTCCAAGGCAAGTCATGGGGAGTCAGCAGATCCTGCTACATTCAGTTGAGGCAGGTCCAAGCCCCTCCTCCCGGCACCAAGGCTGCATAAAGTGTCTCACCACAGGCACTGGGCTCCAAAAAGCTGGCTCATGCACTAGGGACAGGTCCCGATCCCACTGCCTGGGGGTCCCCTAACAGTACGAGCTAAACAACTGTCTCGCTTATCCAGAGGGCCTAGTCCAGTACCATGGGGGCTCCACAGCTATTGATCCACAGTTTATGCATTTCCACTAGTTTGGCTGGTCATCTTGGAACATTTTCCCATCATAATCTCGATGTCCCTTGCTCATAGAATCCCTCCTCTCTCATCGATTGGACTTGGGAGCTCCACCTGGGACCCAGCCATGGATCTCTGCATCTGCTCCATCAGTCCCTGGATGAGGGTTCTATGATGACAGTTAAGGTATTCACTAGTCCGGTCACCAGAGTAGGTCAGCTCAGGCACCCTCTGGAATTTGGAAAACAAGAATGGTGAAAGGAGAGCAGACAAGGGGGTCCTGGCTTGTGGAGTGGGAGAGGGCAGCAACGTCTCTTTGGAGTTGCCTGTGTGAAGTTTGGGTCAAGGACCTGTGAAGAGAAACCTTCTCTCCTTTATTGGAACAATGGCTATTGGGTAGCCAGGACTGGCAAATCAGATGACTAGGAGACCAGCATCACAGACACAAGCTCTTCTGAGAACTATTTCCTACTCATCCGCACACAGCTCTGGCTCAGAGCGGGGCAAGGCCGCATCTCAAGCTGGCACCCAAACTTGGTGATGTGTCAGAGTCTCTGTGTGCTCCTTGCTATGGTGGCATAAAAGCTTCAGGACTGAGGGGTTGTGGAAAGAAGCTGAGGCTTGGCACCATGGGCCAGAGTTCCCAGAGAGAGGCTAGGCGAGGCCCCTGATGGATGTCCAGGCTCGGTTACTAGGAGACCTCAGCATATTAGAGATGGCAGGATGTGGAAGGCAGTGATTTTGGAGTGGAGCTGGCATGAGCCTCCAAGACAAGGCATGTATGCTGTGGGTGGTTGTCTGAGAACTGCAACTCTGCAAGCCTTTGTGTCCAGAAGATGATGAGTGATTCCTGGACGTCGGACATCGCGCTTCTTACATTATTTTAGTTTCGTTTTTCTTTCCTTTCGTGACAGCTTTCTTCTTGCTTCTTTGAACAAAAGAGCACATTAAACTTGTTTTTTTGACAGGACCCTGTAGTTAAGAGACTTGATTTTAAAAGAGAACTTGGACTTTTAAATTATTTGAAGACTGTGGGACTTTTAATGTTGTACACTGTTTTATATAATATCAACATGAGATCTTGGAGAAAAACAGGAAATGCTATGATCTACCAGTGGCCTGCTTATGTGTCAAGTTGACAAGAGGTGACTGTGCTGTTTGATCTTCACTGTCAACCTCACACCCCTAGGAGGGAATCTACGCTGGGGAACTGCTTCCAGGAGATCAGCTTGTAGGAATGACTGGGAATATTCTTGACTGCCAGTTGATACAGGAGGGCCCAGACCACTGTGGGTGGTGTTACGCCTTAGGCAGGTGGTGTGCACTGTCTAAGAAAAATAACTGAGCAAAGTAGAGAGAGCAAATCAGTAAGCAACATTCCTTCATGGTCTCTGCTTAGCTTCCTGACTCCAGGTTACTACTTTGAGTTACTGCCTTTGCTTCCTTTGAGGGTAGACTATAACCTGATAGATGAAATAAGCCCTTTCCTCCCCAGCTTGCTTTTGATCAATATGATTGTCATACCAATGGAAAGCAAATTATAATATGTGCATTTGACAAAATGTAGGAACACAATATAATTAAAATATTTATTAATGACTGCACCAGCAGGATGACAACACAGGAAAGGAAGTATCTTTGTTTTAACCACTAGACGATGACAACAACCTACATTAAACTCTGGACCAGATGCCATGGTCACTTCTTTGTCTAAGGAGTACAAAAATAAAATATTGAGTCATAACATTGAGAAGAACAACTAAAGGATGATTCACTAATAGACTCTTATCATTGCTTCTGCCTACTAGGAAGACCCGGAAATAGACTTTCTCTGTCATCCAAGGAGAAGGAATAACATGACTGCTCCTAGACCGTCTCATTGGATATGACCAGGGATGCTATTACATACCACTAACACCTTGTTCTGTTTCTAGGGTGTCATTAGACATATTGACCATGTGCTTGCTGCCATCTATACCATCGATATCTGGAAAGAAGGAAGTGGAGAGAGTGACTCACGTATTGGTACCTCTAGTAGGTTAAACACACATCACGAAATAACAATCTCAGCTTTCTTCTTGGTCACAGCATTCAGTGAGGACTACAACAGTAGATTAAATGTGGTGGGTTTTTTTGTTTTGTTTTGGTTTGGTTTTTGGTTTTTAGAGATAGGGTTTCTCTGTGTAGTTTTGGTGCCTGTCCTGGATCTCACTCTGTAGACCAGGCTGGCCTCGAACTCACAGAGATCTGCCTGGCTCTGCCTCCCGAGTGCTGGGATTAAAGGCGTGCGCCACCACCGTCCGGCTAAATGTGTTTTTAAGTCTCATGTTTGTACTTCTTTTCAGGAGCTAGGGAAATTAACACTTCACATACTGAAAGATTTTGTAGACATCTTCATTTTATTCACAGAGTAGACACAGTAAAATATATAACTCCTGTTAATACAATATAAATAATGGATTACCACATTATCATTGGTAGAGTGACAGGACTTTTATGCTTTGTTTAATGTCACTTGGCCATATGTCTAAGGGGCCCGAGCATAATATGGTGGTTTCAATAGGAAAAGCTCATGTATCTGAACATTTGGGTCCCCAGTTGGTGGTGGTATTTGGAGAGGTCATAGAACATTAAGGTCCTGGAGTCTTGCCGACCAAAGTGCATCACTGGGAGTAGATGTTGAAAGTGTACAGCCTCTCCCCACTTGCAGCCTCCACTCTACTTTCTGAATATGGTTGGATATTTGATCTCTCAGCTTCCTGCTCTGGCTCTTATGCTCCTGGGCTTCTCCTACCATTACGGGTTCTATCTCTGGAAATACAAGCCATGACACACTTTGTCCCTTAAGTACCTTTTGCTGATGACGTTTTATTACTGCAACAGAAAGGAAACTAACACAGAAGTCAGCAGCAGGAAAAGTGAGATATTGCTGTGATAGACCTGACCAGTTTATTTTGAGGAGGATTGCGGGAGCATGCGGAACTTAACTTGAGCCATTGAGTGCTCAGAGCTTAATAGGTTGGTTTGTCAGAGTTTCAAAAATAATGCTGAAAGGCAGACAGTACAGGGCTGAGCTGTGGAGTTTTACACAGCAGTAGAGGCTCTGCTGAGGTTATTAGCAGGTGTGAAGTGGAACTGGCGTGAGTCTACAAGACAAGGTGTGTACGCTGCTGCTGCTAGAACCAGAGAACTATGAGCCGCCCAGGACACAGGATTGAGTGGGTCGCAGATACTTGGCATTGAGTGTCTTAAACTATGGGATTTCAATTGTGTTTTCATGTAACTATGCCCTGATTCTTCCTTCTAAAGAAAACAAGGTATACAACATCTTTTATATTTGACAAGAGCCTATAGTTAAGAGACTTTGGATTCTTAAAGAGAATTTGGACTTTTACATGGTTGGAATTATTTCAAGATCATGGGACTTTTAAGATTGAACAGTATTTTATATATAATATTAATGTGAGATCTTGGGGACAAAAAATAAAGAAAAGGTTGTGATTTGAATTTAACAGCAATGGTTTGTGTGTTGAGTTGATAGGGGGTTATTTGTGATGTCAGTCTCCACTGTCAACTTCACACATCTGGAAAGAGGGACCTAGATTGGAGAATTGCCACCATCAGATTGGCCTGTGGAAATTGATGTGGGGCATATTCTTGCTTGCTAATTGATAAAAGATGAGCCTAGCCAACTGTGGGTGGTGCTATTCTCCCACAGGATGGCCGGAGATGTGTATTAAATGTAGCTTAGCAAGCCAGAGAGGTCAAGTCGGTAAGCATTCCTCCACGGTCTCTACCTCCCTGCCTCCAGGTTTCTGCCTTAATTTCTCTCCATGATGGACTATAACTTTAAGATGAAATCAATCCTTTCTTCCCCAAGTTACCCTTAGTTAAGTGTTTATCAGTGCAGCAGAAAGAAACCAGAACAGTATGACAGAGGGCAGAACACAGAAAAGAACGAATGAGAGCATGAGCAGGTCAACAATGCAGGGAAGGAACATCTTTAACTACCCAGATGAGGACCACCTACATCAAATGCTGGACCACATGAAATGGCCACTTCTTTGTCCTTAGAGTATATTGTCTTCCTTGAAGAATGGTTACAAAGAGTGAAAGAATAAGAAGCTGAGTCCCTGTCTTTCCACCTAGAGTCCAGATTATATGACATGAGATGGTCAATCTATGCAAGACCTTACACCATACTGTGTATTTTGACTTGAGTGTTAAATGTCTCCATAGCTTCATCTGTTTGAATTCTTGGTCCCCAGCTGGTGGTGCTGCTTGAAAAGGGATTGGCTCCAGCAGGAGGTGGATCTTCCCTGGAGGAAGTGAGTCTCTGGGAAATCTTTTAGACCTTGGAGCCCAGCCACACTTCTGCTAACTCACTGCCTCCTGATGGTGGATGCAATGTGACCAACTGGCTGCCTGCACTGGCTAAGACACCTTCCATGCCAGCTGCCATGTCTTCCCCACAATAATGGAACCATCTCTTTAACTATTAGCCACAATAAATCCTTTCTCAATTAAAATCCTTGTCAGGAGTTTGGTTATAACATGAGAACAACAATTAAATATAATGATTAAATAATAAAGTTTTATCATTGTTTCTTGCCCACTTGGAAGACCCTTCAAACTAACATTCTCTCCTAGATATCCAAGGAGAAGGAATAACCCCAATGCTCCTAGACCCTCCCATTGGATCTGACCAGGAATGCCATTACTACCTACCACTACTACCAAGATAACCGCTCTTCTCACCATCCATGTCCTTCTCAGAGTCAACTTGTTTGAGATCATCAGTATCTGGAAGGAAGTCAGTGAAGAGATGGATCAGACCCGGAATGACCTACCACCACCAAGTTCATTGCTTTGAAGGCTGTTCTTGCTACCCAAGTCATCTTCAGTGTGTCACCATCTATATTGTTTGTATCTGGAAGAAACCAGTGGAGAATTGGATGTGACCAGAAATGACCTACCACTACCAAGATCATCGCTTTGAAGGTTGCTCTCCTTACCCAAGTCATTGGCATCATTGTTCTCATCCATATCTGGAAGGAGGAAAGTGGAGAGTGAGTGACTCATACCTTGGTGACTGTAGTAGGCGAAGCCATATTGCCTCACCCAAGAACAAACAGCTTTTCTTTGGTTCATTTTATTCTCTGAGAACCACAATAGAAGTTTAAGTGTGTTTTTACATTCTGTGGTTGTAGTTCTACTGATGAACTAGGGAGATTAATATTTCACATATTAAAAGAACAGTGCAAGAAATCCTCATTCTTTTCATAAAGAAAAGGCAGCATAATCTACAACTACTCTTGATAACAAAGTAATTATTGAATTTTCATAGTACCATCAGCAGTGCCGCAGGATGCTACAGTACACATAGTCTCCATTTCTGATATTTTGCTGTCTTTATGGAATTCAGTGTTTATAAAATCCACTGTTTTTACCACAAGAGCAACTGGAATGCATTCACAATGAAAGGATGTCAGTTGAATAGCAAACAAAACAGGCAAACGAATTGTCGTTCTGTGTTTTAACGTTTATCTCATTACTTATTTCCAAGCACACTCATTTGATTCAGGATGTTATTTCTGGAAGATCACAGACATCATTGTAAACTAACTGCAGGTGTGACATGGTCAATATGGGTAAGGTCTCAATTCATGTGGATCAGACAGTATTGACAGAAGAGCAATGTGACTGAGGCTAAAGATGGACAGCATCCAAGTCACTTTCAAACCCACATGAACACAGTGAAATTTGTGTAGCCCCTCACTTAACTATTCTTGGCACTATGACACTAAAATTTCCTAAGAACCCACATTAAGCCTGATGAATCTACAAAAGCAAATACTAGCAAATCCTTTAAAAAAACACACACACACACTTGTCTACAAAGTGCTCTATAGTGTTTAATAAGTGCCAGAAGAACTAGCTAGATAGCAGTAGTTAGATCTGCTGTGATTTGTATGTGTCTGAGGACAGTGGACAATGTTTCTTCTCATTCTTTACCTAACCAAGGTATTTTACATTCACAGGAAATACATGATACCATCTTCAGGGACAGGACTATCTACACCTCTTACTTCGAACCTGCAGATACTGTATTAGTTACTAATTTTATTCCATGTGAGCAAATTACTTGACAGGAAAGAAAACAGATAGGGATGGATGGACTACTTTTCAATCCCTGACACAAAAAGAGTTACCTCCAAAAGAACAGGAATGAGGGACGCTGGTTAGCTCAAATATGTAGCCTTCTCCTACCAATGCCTTCACATTGTCAGCTTTCCCCTCAGTGAGTGTTTCTAACCATGTTAGCGAATACAGCTAGGTATCAGTGTTGTCTACAGGTGGGATACAATGTCCTTGACCATGGCTGTGAATAACTCACTAGTTCCTGAGTTCCCACAGTACCTTCAGTGGTGCTGCCAGAGCTTCCTGCGTCTCCGTGAGGCTCTGCTGTAGATCTCCCACGTCGTGTGAGGGCTTAACGCTCCTCAGACTTCTTTTGGTCATACCTGAAAAAGGATGAAAGTTCAACAAAAAGAGTTCAATCTTGAGGGCAAACAAACGAACAAAGCAGAGGACAACCAATTACTGCTCTGAGTTTAAATATTTTTAAAATGCTTTATCTCATTTGTTTGCTTCTGGAACATTATTATTGAGAGCTGCTGGAAGCCAAAGGCCATGGGAGTATACAGCAGGTGACAACTAGTGTTTAGAAGGTCAACACTAAAGGGTTCTGTTGGAGGAAACCATCACTCAAGGTGTTTTGGAATTACTGCCTTTTGAATGAATTGGCTGTCTCTTGTAAACTTCTTGTGAAACAACAGCTATGATTCTCCCCATTTACTGTGCATTTCCATGTTATGTGTACATGTAATCTCATGATAGCATCTCAATCATATGGGCACATCTATATGTGGGTGGTCAGGAAGATGGCTTTTCATTTAGCTGTATAATTTTCATATGTAGAAAGTATACTAGGATATGCTTCATAGCCAGATCCATTTTCCCACGAGACTGTGGACACTTAAAGCCTGCTCTGTTCCTTTTGCTCAGACTAACACAGAAAATAATAATCTCCCCTCAGTCTAACACAAACTGTACACATTTAGCTCATTTTTACCTCAGAGCAAGTTCAAACTAGACTGAAAGCGTTTGTATATAGATCATAAGTTTAAAACTTTACAGTTACGCACAAGGTCAGAGTTGCAGGTGTCTACCAAGGTTACTAATACAAAACACCCTAAGAAAAGCCTGCCAATTCTTCACTTGGCAAGTGAAGAATTATCTGTTGATAAAAAGCTATGTCTCAGAGTTTGTGGCACTGGACACTGCGCCCCCTCCCTCTCATCCTGAGACCTTGGAACCTTGTATTACTATGGTAATGGCTCTGCTCCTTACTGTTTATTGCAAGGAGTCTCTGGTTAGAAATGTGAGAAGTCAGGCAAGAGAGAGGATGAGAGAGAAAACTAAGAACAAAGAGAGAACAGCAGAAAAAAGGTACAGAGAACCAGGAAAGAGAGGAGCTAAGTATGAGAGCAGAAAAGAGGCTGTGTAGGTAGAATTGACTCAGAAGAATACAATGAATGGACTGAAAGAGCTCTGCATGCATAGATTCATTTGATATCCCTCAGATTAGAATCCTAGCCTTTGTAAGCATCTTCCCCAGGACTCTGGGAGAAATCTCCTCAGGGTAGGTACGGGGAGGTGGGGGTGGGGGCGGGAGGTTCTCACTTCGTGGAGGTTAGTGCACAATTAATGTAGGCACTACATGGTCAAGAGAAGTAAGTTCTCTTATGGCTATGGCACAGTAGCAACAGAAAAGCAGTGTGAAATTTGTACAATTCCTTGCTTCTCTACTCTTTGCACTGGGACACCGAAAATTAAGAACCCTTCATGAACCTCATGAGTGTGAAAATAATTAACGATAAAGGCTTAGTTAAAAGCACCGGACTACAGAAATGTCATGACATTTGTTAAGTGCAGAAAGACCCCAGCTCGATTAGAGTGGCTACTTGCCTGGCCTTGGGGCAATGGACAGTTATGCTTACTTTTCATTCTTTACACAGCACGGTGTTTTACAGGTCACCTTCAGTGGACCATAGCCAGAGAAAATGACACTGCCTACGTTTCACCCAAGGCTACTGGAGTATTTAATTTTATGTCATTGTGACCAAATTGCCTGACAGAAAAAAATAAGATAGAGATGAATGTTCTACTTTTGAATCCCTGACACAAAACGTGAGTTTGCAAAAGAAGTCATTCAGAGACCTCAGAGGTGTAATTATGTACCTGTGTCTGCCACCGCCTTCACGATGCCTCCCTGTAGTTTCTAATAGCTAAGTCCATAGACATGGGACCCCTTCTGTCTGTCTACCACAATGACTCAGAGGCCAGATCATGCTAACGCAGTTGTCACTTGTTGGTGGGGAGGAAAACAACACTGTCTTTCAACTGATCAGCCCCAAATAAACCTTCAACATAAAGTGACAGGACAAGATGCCTAGATCATTGTGACTTAATGGACTGAGTGTGTGCACTCCACTTTCTCACGGACAATTACCCTTGGCAACAGTCTCTACAGCCAGACCAGGCCCGCCTCTGAGAAGAGGGAGGGCTACATTATCACTGATGAGTATGTGTCTTCCCTACTCACTCCTTCCTCAATGAAGTCCAGTTTTTACTAAACAAATTTGGTTTCCGTTCACTGGCTACCCAGGGGCAGAACACACAGTCCTGCTTCCTCTGAACTAAAGCCCTCCTTAGCAAATGCCTGAACATACAGACACATCCTGGTATGACACACAGTCATACTATTCAGTGCTGACTGTTTACATACGCTGAATGGATAGGCTCTATGTTCTCACCAGTCAACGTGGAGACTGACCATCAGTAAGAGCAAATATTTTTAGAGCATAGTCTAACTCATCTTTAAATGGGGTTGGTTAAAAGAATGAGACCATATTGATTGGAGGCTTCTCTTTCTTTCTTCCTTTCTTATGCCCTAAATTGTGTGGTGCTTTGAGCTCCTGAGAATGAGCTAAAGCACTTCACCAGTTCTTCCTAGCATTTTGTTATTTCTAGAAATTCAGTCTTGACACATATTCAATTTGTTTTTCTCTGCTGTGACTTTCACTGTTAGAATCAATGCTCTCACTAGGGGGAGGTCAGCTCTTTTCCCGCATGTCATTTTTGGTTCCCATTTTGTTATTGTCGTCAGACATAGCCTCATTGTACAGCCCAGGAGGACCAGAAACTGTCAGAGGAGGAGAATAAACACGAACTCCTTACAGATTTGTGTGTTACCACTCAGGTTTATGTGGTACAAAAGCTCAAACTGAGGGCCTCCTATTTCATAGGTAGACATTTTACCAAGGGAGCTCTTTTCCCAGAACATGTGGGCTTTCTCTGGCTTTCACTCTTGTGGAAGTCTGCACCCAGGTACATGGATGCTAAAATGGGTTTTGATTGTTGCTGTTATTTTCTATCTCTGGAGATTTGATTTGTTTGAGGTATAGCTAGGGGCTGGAAGCCTTCTACAGTGACTAATGGTATCTTGACAGGGAAGTAAGTAGAAGTTTCATCTCATAGCACTGATACTGGACCCTAAGTTTATGTATGCAATGGTAGTCTTGGCCCATGTAGTCACACATCTCAACCACTTACCTCTGTGTCTTGGTTGATTCTTCTACGACAGGGTACACAAAGAAATAATGCCAGCATGCATGGCTGTGATGAGTTCTGAACTTATATAGGGAAAATGTTCACTTTAATTTTTTTCTCATTGGAGAAATTGATATTGGGTTTAAATGATTGGGATTTCTACATAGGAGAAATACAGATATAGACACATCCTGGTGCATAAAATCTCAAACTAAAATGATCACAACTAAATGCATGCAAAGTAAACATGCTTACAATTTGTTATTTGGGATATCACTTTGTGTGTGTGTGTGTGTGTGTGTGTGTGTGTGTGTTTCTTTATCTAAAAGTCTCAAGCATTACTGTGAGCAGGTAATAGAAATTGTAGTAGTGTACCTGAAAAAAGACAGGCAGTACTTGTAAATTTCTAATCTAAAATGTGTCTTAAGAAAGTGGCTTCACAACACATACAATATGGTTTTTCCTCAGCACCACCTACAATTTGGAGAAAAGAAACACTCTTAGGTACAGAACAAGGTGAGTTTTATTTCCACAGATTTTTTTCCTCTCCTAGTACTTAGGGTAATTATAATTAGGATGGGGAAGAATAGCCAAGACAAAGATTCTTTATTAGTCTGTCATATGGTGCTGTCTCAAATCAGGTCTCCCTAT
Organism: Peromyscus eremicus; assembly: GCF_949786415.1. Classification (NCBI taxonomy): domain Eukaryota; kingdom Metazoa; phylum Chordata; class Mammalia; order Rodentia; family Cricetidae; genus Peromyscus; species Peromyscus eremicus. Next base: position 50,413,357 of record NC_081422.1, read on the forward strand.
CACTCTACTAAGGGTTTTTAGGATGCACTGTCACATGGCAGAGAAATCTTTTTAAAACCTGCTCTTATGAGTCCCCTTTGAGAAGTGCCTCCATGCCCCAATTAGCTACATTAAATTTCATGCTTTACAGGTCTGGTGACTTCAATGTTCCTATAGTTGATACAGCAAACTTCTGCCACAACAGTTTCAAAAACCTACTTACACTATCTAAAACATAGAACCCTGCAAGAGAAAGTGGAGATAACACAGAAATACACACTCTTCATAAACAACAAGTCAGCTACCTTTGAAAACATTGATCTGTTGTGTGTGTGCTCAAGTACATGTATGTGCACCACATGTGTGCAGGAGTCCAGGGAGGCTAGAAAAGGGTGTAGGGTGTCAGATCCTCTGGGAATGGAGTTACAGATGGTTGTGAACCACTGTGAGAGTGCTTGGAACTGAACCTGAGTCTTTTGGAAAAGCAGCAAGTGCTCTTAACCACTGAGACATTGCTACAACGCCATCTATTACCTTTTGAGTGTAAATCACACAACTTTAAATATAAAAAGGAATACTTGTTCAAGAAGAACACACCTGACAGTGACATTTTGAGTCAGGGATGACTTGGTACAATTTCATTTCATTCACTTCCTAAGTAAACAACTTAACATGTGTAGTGTACATGATCTTTTTTATTATTAAAATATAGTATCTATTAAAAATTAAGGGATCAGGAAAGTAGCCTTTCTATCTTAGAAAATGTGATGTCCATCTTACCTTCGATGACCTTGCTGACTCTTCTTGTGGGGCTGTCAACAGGCTGTCCTCTGGAAAAACTAGAACACAAAATAACAGCTCAATGTACAATTTGTAATTGCCCAGAAATCTTTGCTTTATATGGACAAATATCTATGGCTTTAGTCCATATGGCTGGAATGAATGGATGTAGTTCATTAATAAGCATGATTGGGCTACTGCTGGACAAATCTTTTCAAGAGGAAAAGGAAGGGAGGAGAATACAAGAAGAGAAATGAGGGACAATAATTTTGGCCTCTCTAAGTGATGGGAATCTAAGACAATGTGCAATAATCCATGTTTGACTGTGTGAACACTAAAATGAATCTTAACATTATACAGGAGCTCTACCATGTCTTCAAACCATTCTGAAGCCCAAGAAGATTGACTTTCCTTTCTAAGAATCTCTCAAATCCATGTCAATGCCCACAAACTGAAATACACAGAATTTGCATTTGTCATTAAGCAAATGAGATTTAAACTCAATAGTCTATATACTGTACTGGGGAAATAGATTTGGTAGCAGGCACAAGATGTAATTTTATTCATCCACTCAACCGTTGATACACAATAAGATTACTGAACAGTAGAAGATGCTGATGTTAATACATTTTCTAAGTAGTAACTATATATAATGCAGTTCTTCTGATCTTCCTTTAGTATGCTATCCATTTGTTTTTGTGGTGTTGTGTAGCTGCCCATATTCGGATCAGTGGACCCACAGTGTAGTGGGTTAGAATGAGGATCTGGCCTCTGTTGACCACTCCATATCAGAATTTTCACTAGAATGCTATATAACATTATAATTGGAATGCTATTCTGAGTTCTTATACATCCCTGTCTCAGGTGTGCAGCTCATATGGTCTCAGCACTTAACAAATATCACTAAAAGATATGCCCATTTTTAACTGACTTTATGGCAGGGTTGGAGACTGATTAAGGACTCTCAGAATGTGCATGCCCAAACCCTCAGTATCAGTGAACTAATCAAAACCATCAGTTCCTTGTGTTTTGCACATAATAACTAGAATGAAATCTGATATTCTTGTAGTAATATCTGCCCTGGGGTTTGTAAGCATGGGTATGAAGTGGATAATGTATATAATTTATGTAGGCCAGCAGAAATCCATACACAGATAATGGCTCTCTTCTATGGTAGCTAATAACGCCACAGCTGAATGATGAGCACAGGTCAACAATTAGCGTGTCACATGAGGGCCACACATCTGTTTCTACGTTAGCCCTAAGAGTAGAGGAGTTTGAATACTTTCATTGCTCTCTCTCTTTGATTCTCCCCATGAGGGCATACATCTGTGCTGTTGGGGAGTGAGTTCATGAACACAAGGCATGTGGTTTAAATCCTCAGGCATGTTAAGTTATTGGCAAAATAAACTGCCCAGTTCCGCCAGCTTAGCTTGACCACAGACTCATGAAAGTCTTGGGTTCTAAATTCCAAAGCCATTATTCTTCTATGACATACTCCTACTTAGCTTGAAAGCAACCATTTTTCTTTCATGCATACTTGGGTAGACAAAACGAGTTAACAGTTTAAAACTTACGCCTATGTTGGCCTAAGTACACATTCACTGTCCACTCCTAAAGCTAGGTCAGCATTGTTCTTCAGAATGTCCCAGTTCCAATATCTGTTTCAATAAGGTAGCCCCAGAATGCTGGGTGCACGAACATTATGTATTAAAACATGTAATATTTTAAGACCTGAAAAACCCACCATCTTACAATACTAATGTGTCACAAATTTGAGAGTATCTCCATTTAGCTATTGAGAAAGTCATAGGAAAGTCTAGAGCTCAACTTTTGGAAGAGCTCAAAATGAAAGGTCAGGAGAGCTAAGCCACACAACACTCTGAAACAGTTTTAGCCATTAACATCTTTTCAAATCTACAGGCAACCACAATTTTCTCTGTGAATAATTCTAATCACATTATATGTATACATTATATACTAATTGCTGAATGTAAGACAGTATTAAGTTTCTATGTTCCTATTCATCTGTCTTTACGATTGACCCTAGTCCTCTATTTTTGTGTATTAAAACTGACTCCACACTGAAAAAGTAATTACCACATTTGACAGTGCTTAGCTCTGCAGGGAAGTAGGTTGAAAAATTACTTCTAATTGATACCTCTGGCAATTCAGATAGCTCAAAAAATAAATGTTTTCAGAGTAATGAAATATAGAAAGTGCATGTTCCTATGACCCATCACATAAATGAAAAAGGCGTATTCATAATTACCTGAATAAAATGAACCTTTCAGAGAAAAAAGGGAATGTGTGTTAAAAATAAAGATATATACACATTACTATACAAAATGCCTCAAAACATCTTCAAAATTTTTGATTCACTCCAATTTTTTGAGATTAATAATTTAAATACATATAACCTAAATCTTACCAAAATAACAAAAGTTATTACATTTGCACCACAGAGCATCTAGTAAGGAAGAGTTTAACAACATGTTATAATAGAAATTTACACACACACACACACACACACACACACACACAAATCTTACACACACACAATGGCTAATATTGGTTGTCAATTTGACTACATCTTGAAACAGTTATAACCCAAGCTGCTGGGCATTCCTATGAGGGATTTTCTTGATTTGATCATTTGAATCAGTAAGATCCAGCCTACGTCTGGGCTGCACCTTCTGGTGGTGGCCCAGGTACAAGGACGTGGAATAAGGAAAGTCTGTTGTTTGCCTGCTTGCCTCACTCTCACTGGTGAGCTCAGCGACCCTGTTGCTAAGGCATTCCTTTGCCAGTCTTAGCACCAATTTCCTTGGGACTCCAATGTAGACTGAGGATCAGCAGCTCTCCAGGAATCCTCCAGGACTCCAGTGCCAGACTGAGAATGCTAAGACATCCAGCCTTTGGACCCAACAACTGCCGGATTCTCAGTCTTTTAAGCATGAGACAGCCTTTGTTGAACTACCCAGACAGCATTCCATAAGCCAATCTAATAAGTCCCCTTGATATATACATATATATTCTCTCTATTCTGTTCCTTTAGAGAGCCCTATTTATAACATATAGAGAAAGGTTGAAGTCAAATTGCTTTACAGGACAATCAAATATATATATATATATATATATATATATATATATATATATATATATATATAAATATTTGGACAAAATATTTTGAAAACTATTAACCAACTAAAGGCACAGCATCCAGTGGTGAATATCATACCTTGGCAGGTACAGTTATTGCCCATTTTAAACGTTTACCACAATCAAAATACAACAGTTTATATTATCCCAGGTGCTAGTTGAGAAGTCTCAATGACACTGAAATTCAAAACTGAGACACAAACATATATAATCACATAACTATGGCAACAGTGTGTTACAGTTGAAAGAGTGTTACACTTGAAAGAGTGATGTCACAATCTATACTGTGACATATATCAGCTGCTACATAGGCAAGATTATAATACAAGTTCAAGACGACATTTATCAATAAGTTAATGGTTTGGCAAGATGGCTCAGCTCTAAGTGTCGTTCAAGGCTGACAACCTGAGTTCAATCACCAGAACCGATGATGAAACTCCCAAAAGTCATCTTCTAGTGTGCTATGTGCTTTATGTACATATATTCACTCATGTACTATGGCATACTTGTACCTGTACTCAACACAAACACATACATACAAGTGCATGCACACATGCACATACCACATAATAATAATACGTTTTTAAAGAGGTTATTATACATGTTCTTTTTTGTTCCATAGTCTTTCCTAATAATGTAATTACCAAACTGCATGTTTTGTCTCATCTGTTGTTATCACTGTGTGTAGCTAGAGTTTTCTCCTGTCCTGCCTGGCCCACAGTCAGGGCAAATCTCTATCACCTGCCAGTCCCACAGCCGCTTAGACCCAACCAAATAAACACACAGAGACTTATATTGCTTACAAACTGTATGGCCACAGCAGGCTTCTTGTTATCTAGTTCTTATATCTTAAATTAACCCATTTCTATTAGTCTATAAGTTGCCACGTGGCTCATGGCTTACTGTTACCTTACATCTTGCTTGTCATGGTGGCGGCTGGCAGTGTCTCTCTGCCTCAGCCTTCCACTTCCCAGAATTCTCTTCTCTCCTTGTCCCGCCTATACTTCCTGTCTGGCTACTGGACAATCAGGGTTTTATTTATTAACCAATCAGAGCAACACATTTGACATGCAGAACGTCCCACAGCAACTGTGAGCTTCTTTGTCTAAATTTCTGAATTCACAGAGGAATTTTTCTATCAGTGTATTTAAAGGCTGAGCTACTGCTCCCTGAGGGAATAATAGGAAAAGTCATTTCCTGAGATAATTCTTCTGACAGGTTAAGGGTCAAGGGCATGACCATAATTATTATATTACTCAATATATTACCTCAAATAATCTTCACCATGTAGAATTAACTGTATAGCCTAGCTATAAAGGCCACATAGTCATGCATGCATTTGCATAAAGGCCATCCAATCCCAAACATTCATGTTATCTGCTCATGAAAACAAGCTATGTAAATAAATGTAACTTTTCTGAAAATAAATGTAAGTGAAAAAGTAAGGTATATGTGCTGCTGGTTTATAATTCTGAGAAGGTTTTCTTCCTGGTATTTCATATCACAGGACTAAATGGCATCAATGCTAATAGCTCACATATGTCTGGAAAAATAACAGAGTTCATCTAAGGAGCTATCTTAGGGTATCTGTTGCTGCAAACAAAACACCATGACCAAAAAGCAACTTGGGGAGGAAAGGGTTTTTCAGGTTTACACTTCAGCATTGCTGTTCATCACTGAAGGAAGTCAGGACAGGAACTTAAACAGGGCAGGATCCCGTAGGCAGGATCTGATGCAGAAGCCGTGGAGGAGTGCTGCTTACTGGCTTGCTTCCCCGGTCACTCAGCCTACCTTCTTATAGAACCCAGGACCAGCAGCCCAATGATGGCACCACCCACCATAGTCTGGACCCTCCCACATTGATCACTAATTGAGAAAATGCCTTAGAGCTTGATCTCATCAAGTCATATCCTCAACTAAGGCTCCTTCCTCTCTGATGACTCTAGCTTGTATCAAGTTGACGCACAAAATCAGCCAGTACAGGGGCCTATTAAAATTCCACTATAAAAACCAAATCCATGACTTATAAATACTGTGTTAACATAGATGTGCCATAATAACTCTAGCAATCATTGTACAAGGGTAATAACACTATAGGTGCAGGGGAAAGAAGACAGTTCTGTCTTTCTTGTGTGTATACACAGAGAGTTAAAGGCCTGATGCTTGAAAAAATGTATATTTTTATGAATATGTGTACACATGTTCCCATACAAGTACTATGTATTTTATATACTGCTGCAAGCTGCAGGAAAACATAATGGAATTCAGCTACTATCACAAAAGCTACTACTTGGAAAAGTCAAGAACTTCTCCAAAGGTCAAGCCATGGCTTAAGGAGTCTTGGTGATATTTTAGCTTTTGTATATATATATTAGCTGGTTCCTAAAATGATTTTCTTGTGTGCTTCCAAGAACTCCTAAAAGTGTATTTATCTAAAATGCCTAACAAGTATCCAAGGCCATACGAAACAACACCTGTCTCCTAGGTCAGACGGATAGCTTTATTTCTTTTGCAATTTAGGGTGAGACCCTCCTTTCTTATACAACCTTACTAATAGACTCCTAACTTCTTACCTAACCACTAGGAATGTAGACTGAGCACATAAATCCCCTTTTTCACATACTGACGGGTCATTAGCACTCAGTTGACCTCCTCCTTTACCACTCCCATTTTGGGTTGTAAAAGAAAGCCTGGTGGTCACTGCCTGAGGAAAATTCTTACCTGCCTTTATTTATTTATTTATTTATTTATTTATTTATTTATTTATTTATTTATTTTTTTGGTTTTTCGAGACAGGGTTTCTCTGTGTAGCTTTGCGCCTTTTCCTGGAACTCACTTGGTAGCCCAGGCTGGCCTCGAACTCACAGAGATCCGCCTGGCTCTGCCTCCCGAGTGCTGGGATTAAAGGCGTGCGCCACCACCGCCCAGCTCCTACCTGCCTTTATGACCCTGTAGAATTCAAGCCTGGTGACCTTGCTCGACCAGGGGCTTGCTATTGCTTGGGTTTAAAACTGAATTCCTGGGAGACTTAGGTGGAACATGGAGAACAAAGAGAGACAGAGAACGGAGAGGGATAAGGAGGATTTTGACCAAAGAGTACGTGTGGATAAGATGGAAGATGAAGAGTCAAATGGGGAAGTACTAGCTGGGTCAGAACAAGATGGAAAGGACCTAGATGAGGCAGAGTTAAGACGAGAGAATTAAGCTAGAATTTAGAGGGAGCAGTAGATAAATATAGAGAGAAATTAGGCAAGAAAGGAGCTAGACACGAGAACAGAACTGAAGCTGTGTATATAGGATGTTATGCCAGAGGAATTAAAGCAAGTGGACTATAGACCTCGGTGTGCTGAGATTCTGTTTCCCGAAAATAGTCCTCGCCGTTAGTAGTTCTCTCTCCTGAGCCCCTGGAATGTATAATATTGAGGCTGGTCCCTCTAATATTATACAAGATGTGACCTTGATGGAGGTGTTTGTCACTGGGAGCAGGCTTTGGGTTTCAAGAGACTCCCACCATTCCCAGTAAGCTCTCTGCATCCTGTTTGTGAGCCAGGATATGAGTTCTCAGGTGCTGCTCCAGTGCCATGCATGCCTCTCTGCCGTCACGCCCCCCACCATGATGTGGGTGCTCTTCTACCCCTCTGAACTGTAAGCACCAAATAAACCCTGCTTTCTGTAAGTTGCCTTGCTCATGTTTTTGTCACAGCAATATAAAAGTAACTAAGGTGCTCGCTTCGGCAGCACATATACTAAAATTGGAACGATACAGAGAAGATTAACATGGCCCCTGCGCAAGGATGACACGCAAATGTGTGAGGTGTTCCATATTTAAAGAAAAAGTAACTAAGAAGTGACTAAGATAGAAGTAAATCCAAGGGTCTCCAACATCAGGAAATTTCAAGGAGTGCAGTGATATGGGGCATGCAGAGATAGTCCTTCTTAGTCAAAGGATAAGTTACTGCACTTGGACCCTCCCACCACCAAGAAAGAAGAACACTTGGTGGGCCTACTTGGATTTTGGAGGAAGCATGCTCCTCATTTGGGTATTTCCAGCCCACATGACAAGTATGATGGCTCTTCTTGGTTGTCAACTTTACTATATCTGGAATCAACTAAAACCCAGGCTGTCCCAATCCCTCAGGCCCCTCCCTAGCACTGCAACAGAACACCAGCTGCAGCTCCCTTTCCCCCTCTCCACACCTCCTGTGGATCCCACAGACTGTCTCCTCCTGACGGGCCCCCCCACCCCCGTCCCCCACTTGTCTCTGCATCCCACCCTCCAACACCAGCAGGCATTCCCTGTGAACACTCCAGCCTATTTTCCTAACCTAAAGAAGGAGATGCCTATCAAGGTACAAGAACACCAGTAGATTGGACCAGAAAAGAAAATCCCCTTGCCACATAATAATCAAAACACTAAATGTACAGAACAGAAAAAGCATATTAAAAGGGGGAAAAAGCAAGTAACATATAAAAGAAGACCTATTAGAATTATACCTAACTTCTCAAAGAGACTCTAAAAGCCAGAAAGGCCGAGACAGATATCCTGTAGATTCTAAGAGACCACAGATGCCAGCACAGACTACTATACCCTGCAAAACTTTCAGTCACCGTAAAAGGAGAAAATAAGATATTCCATGATAAAGTCAACTTTAAACATCTATTTACAAATCCAACCCTTACAGAAGGCACTAGAAGAAAAACTCCAGCCTAAATAGGATAACTCCATCCATGAAAACACAGGAAAGAAATAATCTTGCACCAGCAACAAAAGAAGGGAAGCAAGCACGTGCTTACACACACACACACACACACACACACACACACACACACACACACACCATCACCACCACTATCAACAACAACAAAATAACAGGAATTAACAATCATTGATCATTGATATCTCTCAATAGACTAATAGAATGGATTTAAAAACAGGAGCCACCCTTTTGCTGCATACCAGAAACACACTTCAGCATCAAAGATAGACATTATCTCAGGACAAATGGTTGGAAAAAAATATTCCAAGCAAATGGACATAAGAAGCAACCTGGTGTAGCCATTTTAATATTTAAAAAAAATAGACTTCAAATCAAAATTAATCAAAGAGATAGGGAAGGACACTTCACACTCATCAAAGGAAAAGTCCACCAAGATGACATTTTAATTCTTAACATCCATGCCCCAAACGCAAGGGTACCCACTTTTGTAAAATAAACACGACTACAGCTTAAACCACATACTGACCCTCACACGCTGATAGTGGGAGACTTCAGTACCCCACTCTCACCAATGGACAGGTCATCCAAGCAAAACTCAACAGAAAATGCTGGAGCTAACTGACATTATAAGCCAAATGAACCTACAGATATTTACAGAACATTCCACCCAAACACAAAAGAATATAACTTGTTCTCAGCACCACAGGGAACTTTATCCAAAACTGACCACATATTAAGACACAAAGTAAGTCTCAACAGATACAAGAAAATTGAAATAACTCCCTGTGTCCTGTCATATCACCAGGAATTAAAGCTGGATGTCAACAACAACAACAGAAAGCTTATAAACTCATGGAAACTGAACAATTCTCTACTGAATGAAAAATGGGTCAAGACAAAAATAAAAAAGAAATTAAAGACTTTCTAGAATTCAGTGAAAATGAATACACAACATACCAAACCGCATGCCTTTAATCCAGCACTCGGGAGGCAGAGCCAGGCAGATCTCTGTGAGTTCGAGGCCAGCCTGGTCTACAGAGCAAGATCCAGGACAGGCATCAAAACTACATGGAGAAACCTTGTCTCGAAAAACCAGAAAAAAGAAGAAGAAGAAGAAGAAGAAGAAGAAGAAGAAGAAGAAGAAGAAGAAGAAGAAGAAGAAGAAGGAGAAGAAGAAGCAAGTTCATCCTACCAACTTAACAGTACACCTGAAAGCCCTAAAACAAAAAGAAGTAATCACACCCAAGAGGAGTAGATGGCAAGACAATTCAACTGAGGACTTAAATCAATAAAATAGAAAAAAAGGGTACAATACAAAGAATCAATGAAGCAAAGAGTTGGTTCTTTGAGAAAATCAACAAGACAGACAAATCCTTATCCAAACTAACGAAAAGATGGAGAGAGAATATCCAAATTAATAAAATCAGAGATGAAAACACCAGACATCAAGGAAATCCAGAGAATCATAAGGATACACTTTAAAAACCTATACTCAGCCGGGTGGTGATGGCGCACGCCTTTAATCCCAGCACTCGGGAGGCAGAGCCAGGCGGATCTCTGTGAGTTCGAGGCCAGCCTGGGCTACCAAGTGAGTCCCAGGAAAGGCGCAAAGCTACACAGAGAAACCCTGTCTCGAAAAACCAAAAACAAACAAACAAACAAACAAAAAAAAAAAACCTATACTCCACAAAATTGGAAAATCTAAAAGAAATGAATAATTTTCTTGATGGATACCACTTGCCAAAGTTAAATCAAGATCAGATAAACAATTTAAATAGGCTTGTAACCCCTAGTGAAATAGAAGCAATCATTAAGTTTCCTAACCAAAAAAAGCCCAGGGCCAGATGATTTTAGCAAAGAGTTCTATGGGACTTTCAACGAAGAGCTAGTACCAAATCTTCTCAAATTATTCCACAAAATGGGAACAGAAGGAACATGGCCTAATTCATTTTATGAAGCCACAGTCACTGTGATACCAAAACCACAAAAAGACACAACGAAGAAGAGAATTACAGCCCAATTTCCCTTATGAACATAAATGCAAAAGTACTCAATAAAATGCTTGCAAACCAAATTTAACAACACATCAAAAATATCATCCACCGTGGTGAAATAGGCCTCATCCCAGAAGTATAGCAATGGTTCAACATATGAAAATCAGTAAATGTAATCCACCATAAAAATAAACTGAAGGAAAAATTACATAATTATCTTTAGACATCAAAAAGGCTTTGACAAAATCCAACATCCCTTTATGATAAAAGTCCTGGAGAGATTAGGAATACCGGAGACATTCCTGAATATAATAAAGGCAATGTACAGCAAACCTATAATCAATATCAAATTAAATGGGGAAAAATTCAAAGAAATTCCACTAAAATCAGTAATAAGACAAGATTGTCCATTCGCTATATACCTATTCAATATAGTACTTGGGGTTTTAGCTAGAACAATAAGACAATTGAAGGAGATCAAGGTGGTACAGATTGAAAAGGAAGAATTCAAAGTATCATTATTTGCAGATGATATGATAGTATACATAAGGGACCCTAAAAATTCCACCAGGGAATTCTTACAGCTGATAAATACCTTCAGTGAAGTGGCTGGGTACAAGATTAACAAATAAAATCAATAGCTCTTCTATATATGAATGACAAATGGACTGAGAAAGAAATCAGGGAAGGGCTGGAGAGATGGCTCAGAGGTTAAGAGCACCGACTACTCTTCCAGAGGTCCTGAGTTCAATTCCCAGCAACCACATGGTGGCTCAACAACCATCTGTAATGAGATCTGGCACCCTCTTCTGTACACATAATAAATAAATAAAATCTTTAAAAAAAAAAAAAAAAAAAAAAAAAAAGAAATCAGGGAAACAACATCCTTCTCAATAGCCTCAAATAATACAAAATATCTTGGGGTAACTCTAACCAAACAAGTCAAAGACTTGTATGACAAAAACTTTAAGTCTTTAAAAAAAGAAATGGAAGAAGATATCAGAAGATGGAAATATCTCCCATGCTCACGGATCAATAGGATTAGTGTAGTAAAAATGGTCATCCTACCAAAAACAATCTACAGATTCAACGAAATCCCCATCAAAATTCCAGCACAATTCTTTACAGATCTTAAAAGACAATTCTCAACTTTATATGGAAAAACAAAAACAACCCTGAACAATAAAAGAACTGCTGGAGGTATCACCATCCCTGGTTTCAGGTTATACTACAGAGCTGAAGTAATAAAATCCTCATTGTATTGGCATAAAACAGACACGTTGATCAGTGGAACTGAACTGAAGGCCCAGACATAAATCCACACACCTATGGACACCTGATTTTTCGTAAAGAAGCCAGAAATACACACTGAAAAAAAGAAAGCATCTTCAACAAATGGTTCTGGTCAAACTGCATGCAGAAGATGTCTGCATGTAGAAGAATGCAAAGAAATCCACATTTATCACTCTGCACAAACTCAAGTCCAAGTAGTTCAAAGACCTCAACATAAAACTGGGCACACTGAGCCTGATAGAAGAGAAAGCAGGAATCACCTTGGACACATTGGCACAGGAGGCAACTTTCTGAACAGAACACCAATAGTGCAGACCCTATGATCAACAATTAATAAATGGGACTTTATGAAACTGAAAAACTTGTGTAAGGCAAAAGACACTGTTAGTTGGACAAAGTGGCAGCCTACAGAATGGGAAAAGATTTTTTTACCAGTTCCACATCTGATAGAGACCTAATATCTTCAATACATAAAGAACTCAAGAAACTAGATATAAAAAAATAAATATTACGATGTAAAATGGGGTACAGATCTAAGCAGAGAATTCTCAGTAGAGGAATCTCAAATGACTGAGAAACACTTAAAGAAATGTTTAGCATTCTTAGCCATTAGGAAAATTCAAGTCAAAATACTTTGAGATTCCATCTTACACCTCCCAGAATGGTTAATCAGTAATGCAAGAGAGAGTTCATGCTGGTGAAGATGTAGAATGAAGGTTTGGGTTTCTCCTCCAGGAAAAGAACCAAGACCTGGTGAGGTGCTTGCTGAAGTGGAAGAAATACAAAACGGGTAGTAGTAGAGGAAGGTAGTTATAAATACCAGCTAAGGCAGTGTGACCCGTTGTAGAAGCATGGACTGTAATTGACATGGGTGTTTCTTTTGACTCTAGCTTGTGTCAAGTTGACATAAAACTAGCCAGAACACATAGTGTCAACATATGGACATCTTCCACTGAGGCAGAAGACTGAGCTTGCCAACAGCGTCAAGACCTGATAGGGTACCGCTCTTTGGGCCTCTTCTATAAATAACAGGGCAGAGATTTGCCCTTGCTGGAATAGATACTTTCTTTTCTTCCCTTATCTAACATGATTCTGCAGCATCACCAACTGTGGACCTATAGGATGTCATGATCCTAGTGTCATTATCATTTCATCTCAGGCAAAGTTTCTTTCCACCAAGAGTTGCATTTGAAAGCAAGAGAAACAAGTCCACGATCTTGGAACTGTCTAGTCCTATCACATACTGTATTATTGGAGAACAAATGACCTAGTAGATTGGTGAAATGATTGATGGGAGCTGTAAGTAGAGTGCCAGTGGAAACACAAGGCTCAACGTAAGACCAAGTGCCGACCCACAAGATGAAATAGCTGTTTTGAACCAGTAACCAACAGATGGTGCTGTTTCCCTTACACCACAAGCACAATACCCAGATCCTGGAAACCACAATGCCTGAAGACACACGAACAAAACTTAATTCCGGGGGGCATTTAATTTTAGCAGTCTGGAGGCCACGACAGGCAGATTTCTATGAGTTCTGGGCCAGCCTGATCACTACACAGGGAGACCAACCAGAGCTACATGAGACCCTCTCTAAAAACAAAAAATCTTAATTCCCTCTCTCCAGTATCCTTAGACTCCCCTGGTTTAGAGACTTTTGCCCTGGCTCATTTTGAATTCTTACCTGAAGAAAAGGTCTTGGAAGGTGACCCTTGTGAGCATAAGCAGGACAAGAAGAAAGTGAGTCAGAGATAAAGTAGATAAGTCCGTGACCATTGTGGGCAACTGAAGCACGATCTCACTGAGAACTCTGCAAAGTGTGTAAGAAGCTTTAGCTCTTCTGGATGCTGGGCAGGCAAGGCGTATGCTCATCAATCCCAATTTGTAGGACATTAGCTACCTGACATTTTGAATCACAAAGTTGTGGCTCGTGGGACCTAAATGCCCATTTATTCAAGAATTGCCTTGCTAGTTTTTTTTTTTTCCTTGTGTTTTTTTCCTAACTCAGGAAACTACATTTTTCAGGATCCCATTCCAAACGCCTGCCAGATAGATTTGGCTGATGGTAGAATACTCAGAGTACTTCTCACACTCCCTCCTCAGCAGCATGTACAGTAGTGGTTATGTTTTCTCTTGTCTTCATTTCTTACCAACAGTTCCTTTCTTCATGATCCACGTTTGCGGCATGGAACTAATTTTCTAGGAATGCCTGTTTGCAGCTCAGATAATGCCACCTCCTCTCGCCTGTCATTTCTCTATTTTGAGAGGTGGCAGTAGCAATGTACAGATGCTGGTCTGGGGTTTGCCTCTTGTCTGTTGTCTGGCTTTTTGGCTCTTCTGTTAGCTGGTATAACTAATGCACTAAGTTCTTTTCAGACCTCCAGTGGATCATGTTTTCATGCTGTATCTGGCTGACTCCTGACCTAATTAATGTTAATCCCGTGCCCTGTCTGGTTCTTCGGGGTATATATAACCCTCAGTGGCAGCCTCAGCACACTAAGGATTTGAGCTAGCCTTTACTACCTTGATGATGGATATAGTCAGAGTAGACTGCCTGGGTAATAATAACAGCCACTAAAATATGAGCTGTGTGTGAGTACATAGGCCAATCTGCCCTAGCTCTATAGTCCTATACTAGCTAACACAGCAGCTGCTGCACATGCAGCTGCAGGACAGTTGAAATGTGCTTGATTGGAATTAACATTTACACCAAATGCAAACTACATACCAGATTTCAAAGACTTGGCATAAAAAACTAAACCATCACAATAATTTTCATATTAATTATATATTGATTATATTGACGATAATTTGGATATATTAGATTAAATACATTAAGTAAAATTAATTTCACCTGTTTCTTTTTTGTGTGTGTTGATATGTGTCCACTTACATGTGTAGGGGGGTGGCGAGAGATTAATGTCAAGTATCTTCTTCAACTTCTCTTCACCTAATTTTTGGGGAGAGGGTCTCTCACTGAACCTGGAGCTTGCAGATTTGGCTAGACTGGCTAGCCAGCAAGTCCCATAAATCCTCCTGTCTCCACAATCCAGCACTGGGATTACAGGCACAGGTCACCACACCCAGTTTGTTCATGTGCGTGATACTGGCTTTTTTACTTGGGTGCTGAGAAATCAAACTCAGCTCCTCACATCTGCATAGCAAGTGTTTTGCTGACTAAGCCATCTTTCAACCTTTTTAACGTGGCTACTAGAGAAATTAAAATCACATATGGAGTTAACATTATAGTTCCACTGTAAGGCACTGTTTTAGAGGCCAAAAAGACCTTTAAAGGTAGTAAGAACTTAAAATAGCAAAGACGAAAAGAATTGTAGTTGGCTGAATAATAGCTTCCAAAGATACCCAGGTCCCTAAAAATTACAGTTGTTACAATGTAAAATAGTGGAAATTCACAATGAATATGTTATCCACATATCCACATCCATAGGTTATCCACATAAGCCTTAACTGAGAATCAAGCAAAAAGCAAAAGAGATTCATACAGAAAAATGATATTTAACTCAATCAATGGTGAGAGCTGAAGTAAGAGATGACATTGCATGCATGAAATACCGAGGAATGGTCCTTAGTCACGCAAGGCCTGCAAGAAATGAAATTCTAGAAGCTGGAAAACACCAGGAAACAGATCCTTCCCTAAAGCTTCCAGAGGGGATACAGCCTGGCTGACTCACTGATTCTGGCCCAGGGAATTGATTCAGACTTCTCAAATCTAGTGCTATAAAAACGAAGATCTGGGAGTGCAGTTTAACAACTAGTGCGCGCGCACACACACACACACACACCACACACCACACACACACTATGCTGCTTAAGTTACTAACTTTGTCTTAATTTCTTACAGCAGCCAGAGAAAGCCAATAAAGGAAACACACACACACACACACACACACACACACACACACACACACTGTATACGCCTGCAGTTTTCCTGTGTTGTCTAAATTTAACCTTATAAAATAGAGTCAGGTCAGTGTGAGATATATACACATTGGTTCTTATGTTTGCTAGGTATTTTGGAGGCAAGGAAATCAAGATATAGAGACATTAAGAAACTGCCAAAAAATGTTGCATTTAGTAAAAGGCAGAAGCTGGATTAAGATCTCAGACCACGTGCCTACAAACCCCGTTCTGTTTCCATTATGCTATACAAGTCTCTTCTGTTGGTCTGCAGTTTTCTTCCAAATAGGTCCATAAGTTACAGGTCATAAGAGTCTATATTTTACTTCCTGCCATCTGAACTTGTATGTGTCCTGACAAAGTACCAAAGGCAGATTTTATTTCTGGACATTGCTTGGTCTTGTTAATATGATGTCATCAGTATAATATAATATAATATGATATGATATGATATGATATAATAAATATAATATATATCCAATGTGATGCTCCATGAAATATCCAGATGACTTGAGTCCCTTTGTATAGGGACAAGATTGAATGTACACATTCCTCCATCCTGTGTGAACAAGCTACACCGTTTCTAATTCATGATAAGTAGGAATAAATTATTTAAATTACAGCTTCATATCATATGCTGGTAGCCATTTTAATTTGCTTTAGTAAAGATGGTGCATGGAACACTGCCTCTGCAATCAGGACTAAAACTTGGTTAAATTCGTAGATGTCCACTGTCATTCACTATAATATACCAAGTTTTTTAAATTGTGAGATTTGGTTTTTATATGATAATATCCACTATAATTTTTTTATATTATTTAACTTATTTCTGTCCTGGAGAAAGCATGTGCCTTGTACAGGTCAGAGGACAAATTGCAGGAGTCAGTTCCCTTCTTCCACCATGTGGGTCCCGGGAGTTGAACTCAGGTCTTCAGACTTGGTAGCAAAGTGCATGTTTTACCCAGTGAACACTTGTTCTTATTTATCTTTACCAATTTTTTAAAAAGATTTGTCTTTATTTTGTGTGTGTGTGGGGGGATGTTTGCCTGAATGTATGCAAGTTAATACATGCTTGCCTGTGCCCACAGCGGTCAGAAGAGGGCACTGATCCCCCTGAACTGGAGTTACAGTTACAAGCCCCAGGTCATCTGCAAAAACAACAAATGCTCCTAAACACTAAGCCATCTCTCCACCTCTAGCCTTTACCGTTTTTAAATTAATTTTTCTTATTGTGCTAAAAATACATAACAGAATTTTAACTATCTGTGTGCATAGTTTAGTGACACTGAGCACTTTCTCATTGCTGTGTGGCATGCTGCTAGAACCAACTTCTAAAACCTCTTCATTATTCCAAACAGAAATGCAGTACCAATTAAACAATACTACCTTTCTCCTTGCTCTATTCCACCTTTATTTTACTTTCTATCTTTATGAACTTGGCTTTTCTAAATACTTAATGTAGGTGGAATCATACAATGTCTTTTTGGTGTCTGGCTTATATCAATTAGAATAATGTCTTCATGGCTCATCTATGCTATAACAAATATCAGAATTTTATTCCCTTTTAAGGTTAAATAATATTCCACTGTATGCGTACACCAGTTTGTTTACCCGTTCATCTGTTGGTAAACATATAAGCTGTTTCTACCTTTTGACTACTGTAACTTATACTTTTATAAAGATTGGTATGTGTGGGAGCCCACAAAGGTTCTAGTGAGATCTGAGCTTGCTTTGCACAGCAGGGCTGCATTAGAAGATGGCTTGACCACGTGCATGGTCACCAGTTGCCTGGGATGGACTGCACTTGGCAGTGCTGGGGGGAGGTCTTTTGCTTCACCCCTTGGCATTCCTTTAAAAGCCCTTTAGTAGAGACAGAAGGGGTTGGTGGGTTTTGACCCAGGCCCTCCCAAGGCTATCCTATGTTTCTAACTGTCTCTCTTCTCTATATTTCTATCCACATATTTCTCACTTCTCCCTCCTCAAGAGCACCCTGGGGGAAAAAGAGGGAGCTGGTCTTCCCCACGGTACTGCAAAATAGGTGTTTTTTTCCTGACCATTTAAGAGACAACTCCTGTGTTCCCAAACCAGGTGTTTATAATACTTATGCTTTATCAGTTTCTTAATTATTAGCCACAAATTGTATGTGAAAGAGCCATCTGCAGAAAGAACCCTCTCCCCCAACCCCATATATGAGTGGTTTGCCTGCATGTATGCATTTCATCACATGTATGACTGGTGCCTGAGGAGGCTAGAAGAGACTGGTGGGATGATTTGGGAATGATTAGGAGGTATGGCTTTGTTGGACGGAGGTTTTAAAAGCCCATGCCATTCCCAATGATCTCTTTCCACTTCTTGTTTGTGGATCAGAATGTTGAGTTCTCCACTGCTGCTTCAATACCATGCCTGCCTGTCTGCTGCCATGCTCCCTGGCATGGAGGTGACCCACTCCTGTACCTCTGGAACTATAAACACCAAATAAACCCACCTTTAAATAAGTTGCCTTGATCATGGTGTCCTTTCACAGTGATAGAAAAGTAATTAAAACCAGGCAGTGGTGGTGCATGCCTTTAATCCCATCCTGGGGAGGCAAAGGCAGGTGAATCACTGGGGGTTCAAGTGGTCTTTAATCCCAGCCTGGTCTACATGTCTAGTTCCAGGACAGCCAGAGCTACATAATAGAGAGACCCTATTCCAAAAAAGAAAAGAAAAGAAAAGTAACTAAGACAGTATCCTGTTACTAAGTACAACTTTTATATTTTTGTGTATTAGTTTTAAAAGATACAAAAATATTTTATAATAAGACCTCACTAGAAAAACATAACAATCATAAGTCTGGAAGCCATTAATAACAAAGCCTGGATATATATGACAAAAGAAGTAGAAAAATATGTAACCATAGTAGGAGATTATGAAACATACATCTCAGTGACTGATAATGACAAGCAAACAAAACATCAGTATAGAGAAAAAAGATTCACAGTACACAATTACCCAATGTTTCAGAACACAGATGTAGCCAGAAGGTTTCTCTGGTCCTGCCTGGCCCCATGGTCCTGCAGCCACTTATAAAATAATCACTCAGAGGCTTAATATTATTTACAAACTGTATGATCTATGGCAGGCCTCTTGCTAGCTAGCTCTTATATCTTAAATTAACCCATTTCTATTAATCTATGTTTTGCCACGTGTTCTGTGGCTTGCCGGGTCTGCTGGCATGTTGTTCCTTGGGCAGCAGGCTGACATCTCTCTCCGGATTCTGCCTTTCTCTTTCCTGTCTCTCTCCTTGGATTTCCCACCTGCCTCTAAGCTTCCTTGCCATAGGCCAAAGCAGCTTATTTATTAACCATTGGGAACAACACATATTCACAGCGTACAGAAAGACATCCCCCAGCACTTTCCCTTTTCAATCTAATCTAAGAGGAAGGTTTTAGCTTTAACATAGTAAAATTACATATAACAAAACAGTTATCAAGCAAGGATTACAGTTACAATATCTAGTCTATTTGTACTTGGCAAAATTAAAGAAAATATTTTATCATCTAGCTTATATTTGTAAGTGTAAAGTTTCATATCTAATTTATCTTTTATCATAACCAAGGGAAATTATAACTATCTAGTCTTCAGCTACATCAAAGACCCTAGAAGGATACAATATTACTTAAGTAAACAGAAAGAGCATTATAAGCAATTTCCAAAAATCTAGAATGACAGAGACAGCTGACTGCCTGGACAGTGTTCCAAAGTTCCTCTGTAATGTTGGGCCATCCATTTTCAGCTTATATGTCCAGAGTTTCTCAGTTGCTTTTCCTTGAGCCCTGTAGAATATTTGGCAGTCTCCTCTGTGAAGCAGGAACCCGAAGAACCATTTTGCCTTGTTTTGGCAATATTTAGTGGTCATTTTTCTATGGGTCTTGCATGTCCAGTTTATATAACATAATGTCAAAGCAGTCCAGGCAAGAACAGTTTCTTGCCCAAATGGCCAGTTCTGCCAAGAAGATAAACTCCATGTGGAGTGTCTTCGATGCCCATCTTCCTCTTTGAAGTAAATGGTGCTGACAGGGCAGACATGTCTCATTGTCCAGGAAAGTCTAAGTTCTTAAAACATTTAAAATGCCATATTCTATAGGTCTTTGAAGTATTTGAAGATTATTTACCTAATTGAAATATATCTATGTATAACTAGAAAACTTAACTAACATGACTATAAGTTTGATTATCATGGATGATTAATTATTAATCTGTATTTCTTAATTATACATTACAATTTCAATTGAGCTGCACAAACATAATACCTTAAACAAGAGTAGAAATATATATACAGTACAACAAAATTAACTGTAAATTTGTATCAATAAACTAAAATCCATAACAATGTAAAACATTTTAAACAAGTTGTTGCTCTTTAAAAGTAGATTCAATAGTCTACCCTTTTATCCTATCTTATCTATACTATCCCCTTTCTTTTTTAGAAAGAGATTGCATTTATAATTAACCCCCTTCAAATAAAAATAAACATTTATAAACAATATTTTGGAAATTTGGTTGTAGCTTCTCATACTACTTCCTGCTGGTTGGGGGCACTGGCAATCTTATGGGGATCCTGAGAAAATTAAGAATTATGGTCAGGTTCTGACTGGAGTAGTCTGTAAGGCTGCACTGTCTAAGCCAGTTGCCTTGAAGCTGTTCTGGATGTTGGAATATCTGGAAACCTTTCAGGGGGTCTTCCTTGATCAAACCATATTAGCTTGGAAGCAATCCATAGGTTCTCATCTTCTGTGGAAACAAAAGCAGAACCTCTTTTCCAAAGCAATATATCCTTAGACACAAATTTTAAAGTCAAGATACCTTTAAAAATAATTTAACTTTCTGTAGTTAAAAACCACAAAGACAATATAATCCAGACTCTGTGTAATTTCCATCTTTTTGTCGCTTATTTTTATATTACTTTTATTGTCTCTTTAAAGACTTTACTTTTTAAACCATTTCTTTATATAACTGTCTATCCTCCTTTCCCTCTCTCTTTCAAGCCTATGTGCATTTTTACACATAATGTAAACCATTTAGAGGTTTATTCCATCTGAATCTGTCTTATTGTGAATCTATTGCTTTAAACTACAGCATGGCTGGGACTGAAATGGCAGCCTTGGCTGATGGCTCCACCCACCTCAGCTTCCCAACATGGTGGAGGTAATTCACCACCAGGCCTGGGAGCTATGCTGTCCACCAACTCTGAGAGGCAGTGAGGTTTTTTGGGTTTTGTTTTGTTTGTTTGTTTGTGGCAGGGGAGGAAAGGGTTTATTCCTCTTATGAGTCCACATCACAGTTCATCATTGACTGAAGTCAGGACAGGAACTCAAACAGGGCAGGAACTGGAGGTGGGATCTGATGCAGAGGCCATGGAGGGGAGCTGCTTACTGGCTTGCTCCTCATGGCTTGTTCAGCCTGCTTTCTTTTCTTTTTTTCCTCTTTCTGTTTTCTGTTTTTGTTGTTTTGCTTTATTATTATTATTTTATTTCTATTATCAGCTTGATACAGTATAGATTCTTAACTTAATAGTGAAATGTTTCACTGAAGCTTGCCCAGTGATTGAGTAAAACTAAAACTTATTATAAGCCACAGTCATCCTAGGGTCTGCCCTGCTATGTAGCCTCCCTGAATCTGTGGGTCGCAGACTGATTGTTCTTTGCTTTATATCTAGTATCCACTTATGAGTGAGTACATACCATGTTTGTCCTTCTGGGTTTGGGTTACCTCACTCAGGATGATATTTTCTAGTTCCATCCATTTGCCTGCAAATTTCATGCTGTCATTGTTTTTCTCTGCTGAGTAGTAATCCATTGTGTATATGTACCACATTTTCTTAATCCATTCTTAAGTTGACGGGCATCTAGGTTGTTTCCAGTTTCTAGCTATTACGAATAATGCTGCTATGAACATAGTTGAGCATGTATCTTTGTGGTATGATTGGGCATTCCTTGGGTATATGTCCAAGAGTGGCATGGCTGAATCTTGACGTAGATCAATTCCCAATTTTCTGAGAAACTGCCATACTGATTTCCACAGTGGTTGTACAAGTTTGCACCTCCACCAACAGTGGAAGAGTGTTCCCTTTACTCCGCATCCTCTCCAACATAGACTGTCATTGGTGTTTTTGATCATAGCCATTCTGATAGGTGTAAGGTGTCAGAGTTGTTTTGATTTGCATTTCTCTGATGACTAAGGATGTTGAGCATTTCCTTAATGTCTTTCAGCCATTTGAGATTCTTCTTTTGAGAATTCTCTGTTTAGCTCTTTAGCCCATTTTTTAATTGGATTGTTCAGTATTTTGATGTCTAGTTTCTTGAGTTCTTTATATACTTTGGAGGTCAGTCCTCTGTCAGATGTGGGGTTGGTGAAGCCCATTCTGTAGGCTGTCTTTTTGTCTTATTGACTGTGTCTTTTGCCCTACAAAAGCTTCTCAGTTTCAAGAGGTCCCATTTATTAATTGTTCTCAGTGTCTGTGCTACTGGTGTTATATTTAGGAAGTGATCTCCTGTGTGAGGCAGTGGGTTTATGCTTCTATCAGGAGTGTGCAGCCCAGAAATCATTTTTTTTTTTTTGGTCTGTAGCAAAAGCTAAATCCACCATGCAGTGCACTGCACAGCTTGGAGACACCTCTGTGTACCCAAGAATCCACCATGCTGTAGGAAAAGCCCACATACCGTGGCATTTCTGTATCATGGCTTTCCTGGGAGACACACTAGGAAGCTGCTCTTGGCTCCATTTTAGATTCCTTTTTTTAAAGCTTTCTCAAGTTTTAGGTGGAAATTCTTGCTATCATGTATGGGCGCCTGTAGCACGAATCTTAAAGGTCTTATTAGTAAAAACAAACCCGGTGTCAGCTATTGGGGTGAATGCTGGAAGATCAGAGAAGCAGAACAAGCCACAGCCACCTCACCTTGCCAATTCCTCAGCTGATCCTGTTTCCTCAAGACTGGAAGCCTCCATGTCCTCATCTAAATGGGTCTCAGCTGAACTGCTCAAAAGCCTAAAAGCTTAAACTGCTTAGTTCCTGGTCCTCACACCTTATATACTTTTCTGCCATCATTTCCTGGGATTAAAGGCATGAGTCACCATGCCTGGCTGTTTCCAGTGTGGCTTTGAACTCAGAGATCCAAATGGATCTCTGCCTCTGGAATGCTAGGATTAAAGGTGTATGTGCCACTATTTTCTGGCCTCTATATCTAGTGGCTGTTCTGTTCTCTGATCCCAGATAAGTTTATGAGGGTGCACAATATATTTTGGGGAACACAATACCACCACAGGCACCAAACGTAGTTGGAAGATTCCTTCGGTCCCACCCGGCCCGTGGTCCCACAGCTGCTTATAAAATAATCACTCAGAGGCTTAATATTATTTACAAACTGTATGGTCTATGGTAGGCCTCTTGCTAGCTAGCTCTTATACCTCAAATCAACCCATTTCTATTTACAAGTTGCCACGTAGCCGTGGCTTCCTGGGTCTGCTCGCGTGTTGTTCCTTGGGCGGGAGGCTGGCATCTCTCTCCAGACTCTGCCTTTCTCTTTCCTGTCTTTTTTCTTGGATTTCCCACCTGCCTCTACACTACCTTGCCATAAACCAAAGCAGCTTATTTTTTTTTAATTTTTATTTTTATTTTGCAATACAATTCAGTTCTACATATCAGCCACGGATTCCCTTGTTCTCCCCACTCTGGCCCCTGTCACCTTCCCCCCAGCCCACCCCCCATTTCCACCTCCTCCAGGGAAAGGCCTCCCCCAAGGACTGAGATCAACCTGGTAGACTCAGTCCAGGTAGGTCCAGTCCCCTCCTCCCAGGCCGAGCCAAGCGATCCTGCATAGGCCCTAGGTTTCAAACAGCCAACTCATGCAGTGAGCACAGGACCCGGTCCCACTGCCTGGATGCCTCCAAACAGATCAAGCCAATTAACTGTCTCACCCATTCAGAGGGCCTGATCCAGTTGGGGACCCCTCAGCCATTGGTTCATAGTTCATGTGTTTCCATTTGTTTGGCTATTTGTCCCTGTGCTTTATCCAACCTTGGTCTCAACAATTCTTGCTCATATAAACCCTCCTCTTTCTCGCTAATTGGACTCCCAGAGCTCCACCCGGGGCCTAGCCATGGATCTCTGCATCCAGATCCCTCAGTAGTTGGATGGAGTTTCTACCACGACAATTAGGGTGTTTGGCCATCCCATCACCAGAGTAGGTCAGTTCGGGCTGTATCTCGACCATTGCCAGCAGTCTGTTGTGGGGGTATCTTTGTGGATTTCTGTGGGCCTCTCTAGCACTTCAAAGCAGCTTATTTATTAACCAATGGGAACAACATATATTCACAGTGTGCAGAAAGACATCCCCGAGTGCACAGATATCCAGCAGCATGCATTTTCAAAGAAGTTACAGACTGAAAGAATTAATACTGTTAAAATTCCCATACTGCCCAAAATAACTTATACATTCAATTCAACCCCCACCAGAATACCAATGACATTGTTCACAGGTCCAGAAGACAATCCTAAGATCCATTTGAAAGAACAAAGAGTTCAGATAGCCAAAGCATTCTGGAGCAAAAATAGTAATGGATGCAACATAATACCAGACTTAAAGGCATGCCATAAAGAGACTAAGTCTTAAAAAAGAAAAGAAAAGAAAGAGCAGCATGGAAATTAGCATTTAAAAACTCACAGACTAGCCAGGCCATGGTGGTGCACGCCTTTAATCCCAGCACTTGGGAGGCAGAGCCAGGCAGATCTCTGTGAGTTTGAGGCCAGCCTGTCTACAGAGTGAGTTCCAGGACAGGAACCAAAACTTCACAGAGAAACCCTATCTCGAAAAAACAACAAAACAAGACAAAACAAAAACCCATAGACTAATGGAACAGAAAATTCAGAAATAATTCCAGTCTACTGCCAAATGAATTATAACAAAAATGCCAAAATGGTTTTTCACTTTAAACATTTAAAAAAAAAAAGTGCCAAAAAATACTTCGGAGGAGAGACAGCTCCTTCAGCAAATGCTGGGGGTTAGAAATCCAAAATCACAGGAACAGACTCCTGCAAGTTATCCTCTGACCTCCACATACAGTGTGGCACATGTGCATCCCACCCACAAAAATAAGTAAATGTGCCAGGCTGTAGTGGCATACACTTTAATTCCAGCACTCGGGAGGCAGAGGCAGGTGGATCTCTGTGAGTTTGAGGCCAGCCTGGTCTACAGAGCGACTTCCAGAATAGCCAGGGCTACACAAAAAAAAAAACCTGTCTTGAGGGGGAAAAATATAAGTGTAACTTAAAAATACAAATAAATAAAAAGTTATGCATAGCAAAGGAAATAATCAACAGGATGAAGAGACAGCCCAGAAAGTGAAAGAAAACATTTTTCAGCTATTCATCTAACAGGGGATTAATATTCAGAACACAAATAATTTAAAAAAATTGAACACCAACAAAAAAATTAAGATTGGCCAATGATCTGAACAGACACCTCTCAAAAGAAGAAATACAAATGTCTGATGAATATAAGAAAAAATGCTCAGTATCATCAGCCACCAGGGAAGTGCAAATCAACATTTTAATGTACAATAAAGTGCTGAAGAGCACTTGCTGCTTTTCCTGAGAACTTGGGTTCAGTTTCCAGCACCCACATGGTAGCTCACAACCATCTGTAACTCAAGTTCCAGGGGATCTAATGCTGCCTTTCTGGCCTCTGTGGGCACCAGACACATAAATGCATATACACATACATGCAAATGCTCATATATATAAAACAAAAATAAAAAAATTGAAAGTTTTAAAAACTATGATATGTAGTAAGATAAGATCTCACCACAGTTAGAATAGTTATTACAAAATAAATAATAAATAAATACATAAATAACGTACTGGTGAGGGTATAGAGAATAAGGAACCCTTATATAGCAGTGATAGGAATATAAATTAGTCCAACCACTGTAAAAAGCAGTATAGATGCTCCACAAAAAAAAAACCTAAAAATAAAACTACCCTATTATCCCACTCTATTACTGTTGGGAATATATGAAAATAAAATTAAGTCAACATATGAAGAAGTCACCTGCATGTCCATGTTTATTAAGGCACTATTATGGAATTAACCTAGCACCTATTAGCAGGTGAATAAATAAAATTGTGTGTGTGTGTGTGTGTGTGTGTGTGTGTGTGTGTGTGTGTGTAGTATTATTCATCCATAGAGAAGAATAAAATCTAATCATTTATGGCATAATGGATGAACTGGAGCATATTATGTTAAGTGAAATAATCCAGACACAGAAAACAAGTTTCACGTGTTCTCTCTTACATGCAGGAAAGAGGAAAAATAAAGGAGCAGATCTAAAGGCAGAAGAGCAAGTACTAGAGCTGAGAAAAGAGTGGGGATGGTGCTGTTGTGTGAGTTTCCCTGGGGAGACATGAACAAACATCTGTCATTCCAGCCAGGGCACCAATGATACAATTTCATCTGAGGCCAGCTTGGTGAACCAATTCATTCATTGGGGTAACCAAAAATTCTACCCCAGCATGGTGACAACTCACAAAAACCACATCCCTGAAGCTTCCTGACCAGTTGCCAGGCAACACTCCCTGTGCCTCTCCTCTAGCAATTGCTGTTCGCATAACCTCAAGGATAGGCCTTGTAAGTCTTTCTGAGCTTCCTGAGTCTTATGAGTTTCCTTCCTTCTTGGAAGGTAGGTTACAATTTGGAGGAAATGGTTTACAATAGCTGTAGAGGAATGGTGGCTGGACACGGTTAATTCGAAGTATGTAAACATATGGAAATATCACAATAGTCTCATTTATTTGTGCCATCAGAAATAAAAGAAAGCTTGAACAACAGGATTCTGAGGTCTAGCCTCTATTTCCATTTTCTGTTTTAATTCCACTCTCCTATTTGGTGGAGAGCAGGCAAGAGTTTGTTTAGTCACAGTAGGTAAGATAGTTCTCACTGGATGAGTAAACATTGAGTAGAGACCAGAAGTCATATTTTGGAATAGTCTAACTTGTTCTACGCAATTCTAAAATAGATGACATGTTACTGGAGGTCAGATGGGCGTAGACTCAAAAGGCGGAGACCTTGATTGGCTACAGATGGAGCTCAAGGTCAGCCTGGTCAATTTAGCAAGAGTGTCTCAAAATAAAAAACAAAACAAAACAAAAGGACTGGAGATACAGTCCACTGATAGAATGCTAGCCTAGCATGTTAAGAGGCCATCCTTTCAATCCCCAGTGCTGGGAAACAAACTCCAAAAACAACCAGATTGAACCAGTTGAGGCAGTATTTGTGATAAGAACTAAAAACTCATACCCAGAGCGGTGGAAGAGGAGGAAAAGGAAAACCACAATAGCAAAAGTGACCTACGACAGAGAAACTCCTGGGATGAAACGTGGCTACTTTCCAGCGTGGATAGTGGACAGGCACATGAACCCCAGGCCCAGCTAGGGAGCTACATCGGCAGCTAATGACTGGTGGGGGATGGGAGTCATTTTGTCTTCAGAAGTGGAAGGTAAATTGTTTGGGTAAATTGCTCATGACCCTAAATAACCCCTCCGCACACGCACATTCAGGCAGCCCTAACTCAGCTCAGGGGGTTGTTTAAAAGGGGAGAAGACATGAAAATTGAAGGAATATGTTAGGAAAAGGAGTAGGAAGAAGATCAGCAAATGGGGGGTGAATATGATCAAAATATATAATCTACAGGCATGAAATTCTCAAAGAATAAATAAGAATTACTTTTAAAAGAAAGGTGGATATTTACTGAAAATTTTGGGAGTGTTCCTCGTTCCTCTGCTTTTTTTTTTTTTTTTCTTTTTTTGAGACAGGGTTTCTTTGTGTAGCTTTGACTGTCCTGGAACTATCTCTGTAGACCAGGCTGGCTTGGAACTCATAGAGATCCACCCGCGTCTGCCTCCTGAGTGCTGAGATTAAAGGCGTGCGCCACCACCACCGCCCAGCCTTCTCCCCTGCTTTCTTAAGCTACAGCATTGATACTAGCATCTTCCTCTGTAATCTAATTTTGTATGAGGCATATCTGTCCATCCCCACATTCATGTTGAAACTTAATCCCCAAAGCAACAGAGGATTTTAAAAAGTGGGACCTTTAGGAGGTATTGAGGCATGAGGTTCTGCCCTCTGAATGCTCTTGTGTACCTGTGAGAACACAGGACACCTGGCTCTCAGGGATGGACTAGAAGCAGAGAACAGTCCCCCCTGGATACTAAATCTGCTGTCACCTTAATCTTGGACTGCTCTTCCTCCAGAACCATGAGAAATAAATTTCTGTCCTTTATAAATATAAAAATTACTCTCAGGTATTTGCTACAGCATTATCAATGGAACATGCACACTCATGCGTGCAGGCATTTACACCCACACACATGCACACTGAAAACTCTGGCCAGTTAGTTATACATCAAGTGTTAATAGTAATTACTTATGAGAATAAAATCTCTTGGTTAAGCAACATTGTACTCCTCTTTTTCCTTGTTCCCATATTGCCATCTTTAGCCATGTTTCATCCCCTTCTTTATGTTCTTAAGTTTTCCTGCTAGAGCTGTGGGAAAGGATTCTGGGGCTTAATAAAGCGCAAGTCTTAGGGAGGAAGCTGGACAGATTGAGTGTGAGGCTCACAATTAAGACAACCATACACTTATCTTCTTCCATATACTATACCTTCTGAGCTATTTTTGAGTGTGTAAGGAGCATGATTAATAATATCAGGTCTTCTGGGGTGTGTAGACACC
This sequence comes from Peromyscus eremicus, assembly GCF_949786415.1. NCBI lineage: Eukaryota > Metazoa > Chordata > Mammalia > Rodentia > Cricetidae > Peromyscus > Peromyscus eremicus. The sequence continues at coordinate 50,441,968 of NC_081422.1, forward strand.
TTACAGATACAGGGGGAAGATGTTCTGTTTAATATCTGGCCACCTAACTGACTTTAGGGCCAGAGATGGACCAGTGAAAGTGACAGAGGGCCATAAATGTGAATTGCCGGAAATAGGGGAGGAAGCTATCATTACACTTGATTATTGGGACAGATAAGTGTTTCATTTGGGGGAAATCTTTAGTGCAAAGCAATCACTTTGAAATTCTTTGAAGCACTCCTAATGGGCTATTGGGATTTTATGAGTACTTATATCTTTTGGATACTCCTTAGACACAAAACTACTTTCTGAGTACCATATACACCTACCACTCAGGCATCTTCTATCATCCTCTATGACTTTGTCATAACCCTGGAATTCTCACATCTCCTCTCCAAAGACTGACAAAAGACTAACCAAGCAACAAAATCCTCCTAATTGTGTGATCATTCAGTCTATGTTGTTTCCCCATTCGCTACCCTAGCCCTGTCCCTTGTTCTTTGTGTATCCCATCCGTGTAGAGTTGTAAACCCACTGAGTTTGTTGAATTTTCTACACAGGTTGTTTATGGTGCCAAACCTCTTTCATTCTGGGTAGAGAGGCCTGTGAACACTCCACACACGTCAAGTACGAGCTGCTTTGTTTTAAAAACCACAGTTTCTTGTAAAGCACAGCTTATCAAACTCAGAAAGTAAGAAATCCACAAATTCCTTTTCTGAATCATTTAGCTAACTCTAGAACCTGTGTTATATATTTCCAAAACAATCCCAATAGAGCTGAACTCACTCATTCACAAAAACTTCAGGAATTTCTCTTATTAGCAAAGCTTTTTGGAGAAATCACAGTTTCTGATCTCAGGCTTCCCACAGCTTTGTAGTCATGTTGACAGTCACAATAAACTGCTAAATGCCACAGCAGAGAAATGTGTTAAACACAAAATAGGGGAAAAAAGACCTAAGAGATCAACAATTTTGCATTCCAAGAAGTTGAGGGTCTCTCCTTTAGAAAACACATATGGGGTCTGAAAGATAGGAATTTTCTAGAAGAAAAAAAGACAAAAGGTTGAACCTCCTTCTGTGGGGCAGATACTTCAGGATACCTAGTAAATGTATTCTTTACAAAGCACAGTACATGCATCAGATGGTTTTGTTTTGTTTTGTTTTGTTTTTTTGAGACAGTTTCTCTGTGTAGTTTTGGTGCCTGTCCTGGATCTTGCTCTGTAGACCAGGCTGGCCTCAAACTCACAGAGATCTGCCTGGCTCTGCCTCCCGAACGCTGGGATTAAATGCATGCACCACCACCAGGCCTCAGATGAGTTTTTAAGTGAAGTCATTTATTCAAGGCTATATAGTAGGAGAGCTAGAGAGGGAATGTTTGGATTTGATTCCAAAGTTGTCTGTGATATTTAATTATTTAAGATTATAATATAGTTACATTTCTCCTTTCTCTTTTCTCTATCCAAACCCACCCATATACCCTCTCTGCTCTCCTTCAGATTCGTTGGCCTCTTTTGTCTATGATCTTTCTATGGCATCATACTGCTTGCTAGCAAGGCAAAATACTTTAAATGTTGTATGATACCATCTGTATAAGGTTCCAGAACAGGAACCATGTATCCATGATGAAACAGGCCAGAACTGTACATACTCCATCCCTTTCTACGCTCCTTCTGTCAAATGAGACTTCTCTGTGTTGTCCAGGCTGGTCTTGAACTTGAGGGTTCCTCAAGTGAATCCCTTTCCCCAGCCTCCAGTCAGCTGAGACTACAGGCAGGTAGGTACCAGTGTCTCTGTACTCCCAAAGTATGTAGATACTTTGGGAGGAGGGAGACTCAGAGTGCTGAGCAGATTTCACAAGTGTACATGCACTTCAAAAAAAAAAAAATGAATTACGAGGCATGATGACTCATGCCTGAAATTCCAGCACGTGGGAGGCAGAGACAGGAGAATTGCCCTGAGTTGGAAGCCCACTATCTTAAAAAATCACTATCTTAAAAATAACTATTATTGTTATTATTATTATTATTATTATAAAATCCCACTAGCTTCCTTTGCCCCCACATCTCCATCTGGGGAGTCCTTGAGTTTAAAAAAAACTCTTAAATACTTTGTATCCAATCCATTGTAATTAAATTACATCAGAAGCTCTTGGAATTTACCTTTTACTTGAGAATAATCCACCCAAAACTGAGTTCCTTTCATTAAGTAGGATTATTTTATTTTTCACAGACTACCTCAAAACTCAGAACTGAAATAAAATGTAATATGAGCCAGTAATGAAGGTTTTGTTCCTTTAATGAAGTTGACTCTGAAGTGTTGCCTGTATTTACACTCTGATATTAAAAATGCTGTTCTACACTGGATTTATCTTCACTTTGAAACCTTTGAATGGTCTCTGACTAAACCTAAGATACCAGTCTGACTCAAGAAACTTTTGTAATTCATGCCCACTCGGTTTTCAGTTTGGAACAGGATTCCTTGTTCCCAATCCAGAGCCTGTGGGAAATGAAAGACAACCGCCTCCCTAAAAAAAAAAAAAAAAAAAAAAAAAAAAAAAAAAAAAAAAAAAAAAAAGAAAAGAAAGAAAAAAAGAAAACCTTTCCTTCCTATGAAAAGATCTGAATCTAGATAGAACAATTTGTAAACAAAACAGTTCAAGTTACAACGTCTCTGGACTTACTATGCAAAGGCTGAGGTGGAGGAAACTACACAGACCTGAAGCAGGCATTAAAAAAAAAAAAATGCACGCATTCATCCATAAAACCACTTGGTGAGCTATTTTTCTGTACAACTCTCCTTTGTTTTTTTTCTTCCCCCATGGATGAAAGTATACATTTACCAAATGCTTTTATGTACCAGTTACTGTTCTTAAGGCATTAATTCACTCCTCACAATTATTTAAAAATTTCTTTTTAAAAAAAGAAAAAGAAAGAAAAAAAAGATGCCTATTTTATAAAAGCGCAAACAGGTTCTTAAGGGCCCAAATAATTTAACCAGGTCATATAAATTGAACATCAGATGCAAACATCTGGCTGCAATTCCCGATACTGTACTTCCTGCCGTGGCGAAATTAAATAAGACACACTGAAGCCTGGGAAATGGATACTGCTGGTCTGTTCCTCGGGCAAAGATTTTTTTTCGAAATACAATAGTGTATTGTTTTTCAGCAAAATCGCAGGCTTTCTCACAGATGGAGGCCAGGAGGGATGCGCAGAGTGGTCAGGGAGTTTCCCGCCAGGACCAAGACGGAAAGGAAAAGGCAAAGTGCTAGTGAATTGGGGTTATATTCCCAAGGGTATGGCGGAAAGGGTGAAGGGGCCCGCGGGGGTCGCACGGCCCCCGCAGCTCGCTTGCCTGCTGGCTCTGGTAGGAGGCTCTGAACAAGGGCCCGCCTCCTGGGCAACATGGCCCAATTAGCGACAAGCACAGAGCTCCGGTCCCGCCCCCGCCCCCGCGGCCATATAAGGTTGGGCCTGGCGGGCCTCCGCAACGCAGTAGTCGCCGGACTTCGGGCTGGGACTGTGGGATCCCAGCTGCCACCGCCGCCGCCGCCGCCGCCCGCCCCCCGCCCCCCACTGGCAGCGCCGCCCCTCTGTGGCCGCCCGCGAAGCAAGGCTGCCAAGCCCGGGCTCCGCCTGCCCCCTTCCTCGCGGCTCTCCGCGTCCTCGCCGGGCGGGCGCGATGCAGCTGGGCCCAAGGCCCGCGGCGCTGGGGCTGCTGCTGCTGCTGTGCGCCGCGGTGGCTGGCGCCAGCAAGGCGGAGGAGCTGCATTACCCGCAGGGCGAGCACCGGGCAGACTACGACCGCGAGGCGCTGCTGGGCGTCCAGGTGAGGATGCCACGGGCTTTGTCCTGTGACAAAGCGGGGCGACCAGGCGAGGCCTTGGCTGGGGCGGCCTGACAATGGGGGCCGGGCGGGGCTCCGCTTGCGCTCCAGGGGACCCTGAGGCCTGTAAAGCTCGTGGAACTGTTGCTGCTCCAGAGCTAGATCCTTTCTATTCCTGGAACTAAGGACCGGATCACTTAAGGTGGGAGGGGGACGTATTGAAGAGGAAGTGTAGCTCATCCTGAAATCTTTGGGGGAAATGAGGCGTGTGGTAGCCCTATTTCCCCCCACCATTGCATCCCACTGAGTGTAGTGCATGATTCTCCTGTGTATGATTTCCCTTCCCAAAGGAAGACGTCGATGAGTATGTTAAACTTGGCCACGAAGAGCAGCAAAGACGACTGCAGTCGATCATAAAGAAAATTGATTCGGACTCAGATGGTTTTCTCACTGAAAGTAAGGACTGTCTTGCACCGCCAACAATGGAGAATGCCTTTTGTAGGAGATTAATGTACATTTAAAAACAGCGTTGTCTGTCGAATGTAGATTGCTAGTGTTTCAGCAAGCTAAAAGTACTGTGATATGGAAAACAGGCCTTATACCTAGAAGTTATTTAGGCTACTGAGTAAAATCAGTGCTTTCTCCAACGGTATGTAAACATCACTTACCCTAATAGGGTAAGTTTGCAAGTCATACCTTCAGACACTCTTCTTTCTCACATCACTTTTCTCATTGTCCATAGTGTGATTCATTTTAGAGACATTGCCCAAACCGTTCTTAAGACATCACATGACACAGTACTCCTATGGTATGTAGAATCTTAAGAATCTGCTTTTATTAGTTTATTATAGCAATAAGCAAATAGAAAACATCTTATTGCGTGTGAGTTATATTTATAGCAACATAAAAAAATATTAGTGCTGATGGAGGCTTAGAATCATCTGCCTCTCTTCAGAGAGATGGACTAAAGTACAGAGAGGAAAACCTTATTTTCAAGTGAATGGCAAACCCAGGAGTGGAATTCAGCTATCTTAGTCTTAATTCAGTTTTTAATGTCCTCAGTTCAAAACAAACAACAAAAGAGTGCTCTTAGGTAAGTTGTTAGGCAGAAATGGAACGTACAGACTTAAAAGAATGTTCTAAATAAATTGTTCACAATTGAAGCCATGTTTACTAACATACCTTGATTAATGTGTGATGACACCCAACTGTATTCAATCTCAACACTTGGAAGACAGGAGGAAGGGGATCTCTGAGTTTGAAGCCAGCCTGGTTCATGTAATGAGTTTTAGGCCAATCTGGCTGCATAGCAAGACCTTGTCCTCAAAAAAAAAAAAAAAAAAAAAAAAAAAGCACACAGTAAATATATATACTCACACATACATATTTTTGGTCAACTTATAAGTTAAAGGAACGCTTAAACCTTTTATAAATAATAAAACTTTTTCTAATACATAGATAAATAGCCATTCAAATACCTGTGCTTAAGAGATATATGGTAATTCCAACATTCTTGGACTCTGCACAGCTCTCCCCACCTCATTCTCCCCCCCCCCCCCCACACACACACACACACAGGATTTCTCTGTGTAGTTTTGGTGCCTCTCCTGGATCTTGCTGGCCTCAAACTCAGAGATCTGCCTGGCTTTGCCTCCCGAGTGCTGGGATTAAAGGTGTGCACCACACCGCCCAGCTCCACCTCCTTATTTTTATCAGTACTATTAGGCCAGTTTTCAGGTTTTTGCAAACACTGAAGTTACTTTTTCAAAAAAAGTTAAGAAATCTTCACTCAGATTGGGATTCTTGTGTTCTGGGAAATTCTCATAGGTGAACTCAGTCAGTGGATTCAAATGTCTTTTAAGCATTACGCCATGCAAGAAGCTAAACAGCAGTTTGTGGAATATGATAAGAACAGCGATGGTACTGTGACATGGGATGAATACAACATCCAGATGTACGACCGTGTGATTGACTTTGATGAGAACACTGCTCTGGATGACACGGAAGAGGAGTCTTTTAGGCAGGTGGGTCCAAGCTGTTCCTTTCGGTCACACCCTGTCTCTGTCCTGTTTGAACACAAACAGGCCTGAGGTCCTAGACAATTGCCTTGTTCACTGGGCAGCCTCCAGTTCCACTTCAATGGTTACTTTGATGGTTTCCTTTTAGCCAGATGTACGACTCTTAACTGGGCCTAAATTATCCCTGCATCTGTTTTCCTCTTCACTAATTTGTCCCCATTTCCAGAGTTGTTCCTTAAGTGCATTTTGGTGATTCTAATATGTATCTCAGTATTTTATTTTTAAAATAATTTAACAGTCAGCTTTATATCATATTTAGATATTTTATGGCATATCCCCATCCTTTAAAAGATTATATGAAATAAAAATGCAGTTGTAGCAAAAACCAGCATTCTCCATATCTTATTTATTTTTGTTGTGTATATTCCCATTTGGGCACTTGTGGAGGTGACCAGCCTTGGATGTCAGTCTCTACCTTGCATTTGGAGGGAGGCTCTCTTGTTCACTGCTGCATATCCCAGGGTAGCTGGCTCTTGAGCTTCTCAGGTTGCATTGTCTCCACCTCCATTGATTACAGACCACCATGTCCTGCTTTACGTGGGTCCTGGGTGTCTAAACCCAAGTCCTCACACTTTCATGGCGAGCTCTTTTCCCACTGAGCCATCTCCCCTTACATTTCCCATTGTAACATTTTTTTTAAAATGGCATTGGAGATTAAACCCCAGGGCTTTGTGCATGCTAGACCAGCGCTCCACTATGAGCTGCATCTCAGGCCTATTTCAGCCATTTTAAAGAGTTTTCAATAGTGTTCATTATATTCATCTTGTTGTTCAGCCAGTTGGTCAAGCTCTTTTCATTTTGCAAAACTGAATTCTGTACCCGTTGTACCCATTAAATATAAATTTGCCTATCTCCAGTACCTTATGTAAGCAGAATCATGTTTATCTTTTTTATGACTGCCTTATATACACTTAACATAATGTCCTCAAAGTTTATCCATGTTTTAGCATGTGCCAAAATTTTCTACCTAGAAAGGACATATTCTAAAAAGACCAAATATCTGCCAGGTAGTGGTTGTACACACTTTTAACCCCAGTACTCTGGAGGCAGAGGCAGTCAGATCTCTGAGTTTGAGGCCAGCCTGCTCTACAGAGTGAGTTCTAGGACAGCCAGGACTGCACAGTGAAACCATGTCTCCAAAAACAAAAATACACAAACAAAAAAGATCAAATATTCTAGTGTGTGTTTTGTATGTGCGCCATATTTTGTTTGTCTACTTGAAATTTTTTTTTTTTTTACTCTCTGGAATTTTCATACATTTATATAGTGTGCTTTGATCACGCCCACCTGTTGTTACCGTCTCCAGCTCCCTCTAGTGCCCACCTCTTCCAGTCTCTCCCAGCTTCATGTCCTCCTTGTTTTTCATTTGAATCTTGTAATGAGTGTGGTATACAAATCTCTTTTAGATCTTGCTTTTGAGTATCTTGGGTAATTTTCAGAAATGAGATTGCTGGATTGCCTCTGTTCCTGGTTTTTGAAGGTACTGCAGTGTAGTTTGACATAGTGCTACATTATTTATAATAACTCAGTTCTGAAGATCCAGTAGTTTTGCAGTCTATTGAGTGTTGAATTTTATTTTATTTTATTTTTGAGACAGGGTTTCTCTTGTACTTCTGGCTGTCCTGGAACTCTGTCTGTAGTCCAGCTGGCCTCGAACTCACAGAGATCCACCTGCCTCTGCCTCCTAAGTGCTGGGATTAAAGGTTTGTGCCACCACAGTCAACTGAGTTTTAATTTTTTTTAAGCAAATAAATAGTTTAAGCAGAAATGAGGAGAGCTATTTTTATTGATAACTTTTCAAGACTTCAAGGAAGTCTGTTAAACCAAAAGTATATCAATACAAATGACTATATGCTTGACAAATTAATATTTCAAAAGCATTTTAGAAGATTGTTTTAATATAGAAAAGAATAAAAATAAAAACATACTTTGTTGTAAATGATATGTCCCAAAACAAGTTAAGGTGCTTGGAAATAATTTGAGCCTTTTTGCCTTATCTGCATATGTACCTCTAATGGTCATTACTTACTGTTGTACATAGTATTTATTGTAGAAGTTCACGTGCACTGGCCACTAACTCTAGCTTCTTATTTTCCTGCTAATGATTATTCTCTTTTTGTTTTTTTTTTTTTTTGTTTTTTGAAGCAGTGTCATATTGTGTAGCTCTGGCTGGCCCAGAACTCTCCACGTAGACCACTCTTCCTCACATTCACAGAGCCTCTGCCTCTGAGTGCCAGGACTAAAGAAGTGTACCACCACTCCTGGCCTAATAATTACTCTTAAGCTGTCCATATGTTACCAGTGTTCAGGTTAAGAGTTCCAGCCTCTGAGCCAGTCTGCCTGGTTTCACATCCAGCTCTACCACTTAAAAGTTGCTAAACTAAACCTCCCTTCCCTCAATTTCCTCATCTCTAAAAATGGGGATTATCCATTGAGGATAATCATAGTGTGGGGAAACAGTACATAGTAGTTGGAACAATGAGGAGTTGATTTCCAGTTGAAAGACTATTGTAAAAGAAGCAGTACTTGGGAGGTAGAATCAAGAAGATCTCAAGTTTGAGGCTTGACTGTCTTGGGCCATTGAAATGGTTCAGTGGGTAATGGTGCTTGCTGCCAAGACTTAGGACCTGAGTTTAATCTCAAAGACGCACATTCCAAGACCCACATGGTAGATGAAGAGAACTGATTGTCACAAATTGTTCTCTGAGCTCCACATGTGTGCTGTAATACCACCACCACTTTCTAAAATAAATAAATAATGTTAAAAATGTAATAAAGAGTTGAGAGATGGCTTAGTTGTTAAGATCACTTGTTCTTCCAGAGTACCTAGGTTCAATTCCCAGCACCCACATGGTCACTCACAGCTCTCTGTATCTTCAGTCCCAGGGATCTGATGCCCTCTTCTGGCTTCTGTGGGTATCAAGCATGCACATGGTACATACACCCATACACATATTTTTTTTAATATAGTGGAAAAAAAGACCCTGTGTCATAAACAGAAGAAACATGTACAATTCACAGAAATTTATATTTAATAAAAGTGTATAGGCATTTGCTAACTACATCAGCTTTAGATTAGATAGGATTTAATTTGTAAGAGGAAGATAAACTTTGTTTCCCTTCTCCTTATTTGAATCTTTATTTTCCAGCAGCCTAAAGGGAGTATAGGTCAGTCTTTTCATCCTGGATACTGCTAAAGAGAACACAAATGATGATGAGGTTGAATAAGGGTTCTTGTAGCTGGAGTTTTCCTGCCTGGCCCACAGTCAGGACAAATCTCTCTCACCTGCCAGTCCCACAGCCGCTCCGACCCGACCAAGTAAACACAGAGACTTATATTGCTTACAAACTGTATGGCCGTGGCAGGCTTCTTGCTAGCTGTTCTTACAGCTTAAATTAATCCATTTCCATTAATCTATACCTTGCCACATGGCTCGTGGCTTACCGGCATCTTCACATGCTGTTTGTCATGGTGGCGGCTGGCAGTGTCTCTCTGATTCAGCCTTCCACTTCCCAGCTTTATTCTCCTCCTTGTCCCGCCTACACTTCCTGCCTAGCCAATGGCCAATCAGTGTTTTATTTATTGACTAATCAGCAACACATTTGCCATACAGAACATCCCACAGCAGGTTCTCCTAAGCACCATTAGAATTCTGGGACTTCTAAAAACCATGACATGCAAATACTGTATTTTAAAACTACTAGTTAGGTTATAATTTCCTGCCTGTTTCCTATTTTCATTTCTTCCCAACTTCTTTTTACCACTCCAAAGAATTACTATTCCACTAAAAAAGTATGTATCTGTGTGCCCAAGCACCTGCATACATGAACACACACAGAAAGTATATGTGTTTCTGTATTCTTAGGAATTTTATATAAGACATGATGTTGTTGACAATGAAGTCCTCATTTTGAAGAGGTAGATTGCTTATTTATAGAAAATACAAATAGTCCTTTTAAAAGGTGTCTTGTTCAAATGCCATACTCTCCTCAAGTCCTCATTACATATTATTGTAAGACTGTCTTTTAAGAATGAATTAAGGGCTGGGCGGTGGTGGCGCACGCCTTTAATCCCAGCACTCAGGAGGCAGAGCCAGGCGGATCTCTGTGAGTTCGAGGCCAGCCTGGACTACCAAGTGAGTCCCAGGAAAGGCGCAAAGCTACACAGAGAAACCCTGTCTCGAAAAACCAAAAAAAAAAAAAAAAAAAAAAAAAAAGAATGAATTAAGGGGCTGGAGATGACTCAGAAGTTAAGAGCTTTTACTGCTTTTTCAGAGAACCTGAGTTGGGGTTCCAGCATCTCCACAGCTTTGTAACTCCAGTTCCAGGGGATTGATTGGGTGACGACTTCTGGCCTCTGAGGGCTCCAGTACTAATGTGGTACACATACATTCACGTAAGCACATACACATATACACAGAAAAGTAAATATATGCTAATAAGTAGTTTCTTTAAGAATAAGTTAAATGGATCTTTATATCCTAATGGAAATTATATAGCCCCAAAATGAACACATACCAGTAGGAATCCTATTGGCTATTATTTGACCAAGAATAAGACAATCTTTTTGAAGTTCTAATAATACTTTTTTTTAGAATTTGATTATTTATAACCTCTAAAAAATTGGTGTGGAATATAAAAATAAACCCAGAGAGAGTGTGCATTAGTCTTCAAAATATAAAAAGTCTGGGCATGATGGTGTATGCCTTTAGTCCCAGCACTCATGAAGCAGAAGCAGGATTCCAGGCCAGCAAAGGCTACACAGTGAGACCCTGCCTCAAAAAATAAACTTTAAAGCCTGAGTCAATTTCAAAGTTACAAACTACATTTAGACAAGAATAAAGTTGTCATAAAAAGCAGATATCTGAAGAAAAAAATCTTTATATTGAAATCTAATAGAAAATTAAACTAAAATTTATTTGTACTTGAATCTTATTTTTGATAAGTTTCCATATAAAGATTATAGACAACAAAATAATTACCTTTTCACATTGTGAAATATCTGAAGAAGTTTTTCCAAATAGTGTGAAGAACACAAGATAAGCAGAGTAATTGAAGTTGGGGGAGCTGCTGCCGGGCAAAAGTTCAGTATTCTGACTTCTGCACTCAACTGCTGACTACATCATAAACAACGTTTATTTTTGTAAGATATCAGCATTGCTGCTGATTGTTAAGACCTAAACTTTATTCTAGGATTGTCGATTATATATTCCCTCATGTCAAATAATATTTATCAAGATTGCAGTTTTGTTTTTCACAAATTTCTGCATAAAAATAAATTATTAATATGGTTTTCTTTTTATCACTGTATCTTGTCTTTTAGTACAGTGGTTCTCAACCTTCCTAAAGCTGCGACCCTTTAATACAGTTCCTCATGCTGTGGTGACACCCAACCAAAAAATTGTTTGGTTGCTACTTAATAACTATAATTTTGCTACTGTTGTGAATTGTGCTGTAAATATCTGAATGCAGGATACCTGATTTGTGACTCCTGTGAAAGGGTCATTTGATCAAAGTAATTGCTACCCACAGGTTCAGAACCATTGCTCTAGTAGCCTATAAGAAATTTTTAAAAAGAAAATAAAAATGTTCAATTTTGTGCAACTTTCATTATTGTCTTTCAATTTACAATTAAAAATTATATATTGACTTCTTTAATATGAGACATTTTTTAAGAGACTTAAAGTTTTTTTATTTTATTTTTATTTATGAGCACAGGTGTTTTGCTTACATGTATGTCTGTGTACTATGCATGTCTGATGCCCTCGGAGGCCAGAAGAGGACATTGAATCCCCTGGGACTGGAGTTATAGAAGGTTGTGAGCTGTTCTGTGGGTGCTGGGACTCAAACCTCTGTTCTCTAGAAGAGCAGCCAGTGCTTTTAACCACTGAGCCATCTCTCCAGCTTCAAAAGACATAATCTTGCCATGTAGCCCAGGCTGCCCTCAAACTTGTGATCCTCCTGCCTCAACCTCCCAAGTGCTGGGATTACAAGTATGTGGCATCGTGCCCAGCAATCGGCACTGTTAGTTGCAGTCAAATGGCGGTGAACTCTGACATTCCTCCGAACGCTTTTCCTTCCCCTCCTTCCTGGTCCTCCCTCCCCACCTCTTCAGCTTGGTGAAAGAGGGCCTTTCTTTCCATAGGCAAATTTGGCCACAGTTAGCTCACTCTGCTAAAACATGGACTTTTTTTAAAGCTCCAGATCGAAGGGTTCTTTCATAAGGAACTCAAAACATTTGGTATTTTGAACAGTGATTTATTCAAAAAGACTTAGCTGACTCTACACAGAACCTCAAATTCTTGTTTTTCTACTTCTCTCCATGTTAAATCTGAGCATTAAATGTAAATTACTTGATCTAAAGTTGCAGCTATTTAGAAACAGTTTTTTTTCATGTTATAATTAAGAGAATGTGGCTGGCTTGTAGAGTCTAGATGTTTAAAAACCAAATTCTTTAGGGGAAGTGTGAGCTTTCCACTGGGGGTCAGTGAAATACCTACTGTTTTAAGTATGTGACTTCTGACTAAGCTATTCTGAAAAAACAATTAACAGTGGTAAAACGCATAAATTAAAAATTGCTAAAAATATTTGTGATTATGTTTAAACAATAATGTTTACTATATGCAAGTTTTTAGAATAAAAGGCTGTTCCCAAAAATATTCAAAATAGAAAGTGTGTGATGTTAGGAATGTCATACTGATGGCTTTCAAAGTCGTTGGTTAGAGAATTCTCCTTGAACATATATCAAAAGCATCCTTGTCCCTAATTGCTGAATCTTTTCTGTACTTGAACATACTTTAAAAAGAAAACAGAAGTTTGTTTTTTTGGTTTGGTTTGGTTTGGTTTGGTTTTTTCGAGATAGGGTTTCTCTGTGTAGTTTTGGTGCCTGTCTGGATCTCACTCTGTAGACCAGGCTGGCCTCGAACTCACAGAGATCTGCCTGGCTCTGCCTCTCTAGTGCTGGCATTAAAGGCATGCACCACTGCCGCCCGGCCAATGAGACCCTATTAAGCCTTTGGACTATTTATTTCTGAATATATGTAATTAGCAGAATGAAGAGCCTACTAAGAACAGGCTTCCATATATGCTATCAGTAGTCAGAGGAGAGGTTTCTCAAAATAAGGGACCATTTTTCTGAAACATATTTTTGTTTGTTTGAGTGGTTTTGTTTCTTGGTTTTTTGAAACAAGGTCTTTCTATGTAGCCAAGTCTAGCCTATATCTCATAGGCTGGCCTTGAACTCAGAGATTCGCCTGCCTTAGCCTCTTAAGTAATGTTAACATATTTTTGAAAAATTATTTAGAGGACCTGAAGCAATTTTAAAAGGCTCTACCAAGATATAGTTGGTTGTCCTAATTTTATTGTTTTGAAAGTATTCCAAAATTACTAGGCTGAATTAATGAGATGTAAGTATCTGTGGCTTTTATTAAATCGTGTAATCTCAATTACTCTGCCAACAATCTAGTAATTTATTGTTTGGGGTTTGGTTTAGCACAGGCTAGCCTCCATCCTGATCCTCCTGCCTCGGTGTCTGGAGTGCTGAGATTGCAAGTGTGTGCCACCACTTCACGGTTACCATTGGGGTTACCCAGTGGCAGCTGTCGTACAAGTTTCTTAGTAGACATTTTTGTCCCAGTTTTATAGAAGAAACCAAAGAGGTTGAGCACTTTGCCCTGAATGCCATAGTTAGTGTCTTGTACAACTAAGGTCTAGCTTTGTCTGACTATGGTGCTTCTGTGTGGATGTTTGTGATTAGCTCCACCTACTTTCAGAAGGCTATTATAAAGATAGATGAGATAATGTATGAAAATGTATATTAAATCTCACATTGTGTGCATTTTTCAAAGCTGATATGGTACCGAGATCTTTAAAATTGTTCTTTTTTTCCCCCCAAAGCTTCATTTAAAGGATAAGAAGCGATTTGAAAAAGCTAATCAGGATTCTGGTCCTGGTCTGAATCTTGAAGAATTTATTGCTTTTGAACACCCTGAAGAAGTTGAGTATATGACGGTAAGGAGCAAGTTTAACAGCATTATGAGTGACTAAAGCCTATTTGCTAAGTTATTAAAAATGGGTTGTGAAACAGGAATTTAGAGACGAGCAGATTCAAAACGTTCAGAAGTTCTCACGTGAGATTAGAAGTGGTAAGGGTTTCTGTGATGGCGAGATGGTTCTGGGAGGGAGAAAGTGGAGGATTTTGTTTTTAATCTGTGTATATGTGCAACAGTCTTCTCCGGCTACCTCTTCTGTCATAACCTATCAAGGCCTGTCTCGTCCCTTTCAGGGTTTTCAGACCTTTGTCTAGGCTTTCCATGTTCTTATCAGTACAACTCTCATGTAGTTCACAGCCTAACTTATGAGAACTTTTGGTCTGGAAAAATGGATCACATTTTGATTGATTTTCAGAGGATGGGATACTTTTTTGACTTTATACATAGTAAGTCTTCTCATTCCATGAGTACCTAAAAGAAGTACTGGGGTATTGTTTAGTAGCCCGCACAAGGCTGTTGGATTCTAGTTTAATTATTTGTACACTGGTTGAGCCCCTGTGTTTTTAGCAAGCTTCTTAAGAAGCCTTACTTCCCATCATATTAATAAGAAAACCTTTACTGACAACCCATGTATACTGAGATCTGTTGTATGGCATAACCTCCAGCTCTGTGGCTTTATTTCCTGGGTATTTTATGGAGGGAGGTGTAGCTCTTTGTTGAGTGGGTAATGGCCAGAATCTGCTGTCTTGAATAACAAGCAGGCGCATTTTTCTCCATAGCTCATGGCAAGGCGGTGCCATTAGTGCCACTTTTCTTGTCATTGTGAAGTTTCTAAGTTCTTACTTGGCACAAAGGACATGACCTAGTTTAAGACCAGTGCTAGGTGTGATTTAAATGCCAAAGCTAAGCTGGGCCACACTAATTGAGCTGTAGAAAAGCAGGCAGAGGATTTTGGACCTTGACTTTTAGAGAACAAGGAACAGTTGACTGAGGATGGGGTGGGCTAGTGAAAGCAATTAAATAATAGTCATTATGTAATAGGAGCCTGGCAAGGGAACAGAATAAATTCCATCAACATTTTGAAGACCTTGTAACAGCAATGTCAAGAATGTTGGTTTACAAAATAAGTGTTAAGAGACAGAAAGGACCCTGAAGTTTTCAGCTTATGTAAAAGTGACAAAAGCTATACCTTTGACACCGTTGGATGCGGTAGATGGAGCCCTCCTTGGTTGTCCTTTCTGTGCTGTGTTGGAGCTGATGGCAGCACGTGAGATGTGTGATCATAGTGTAGAGTATCACTGAGAGCGGCTTCTTTGACTCCTACTTACCTTGCTTGTTTTCGTATCGCCTTTTCCTCCTCTAAAGGGTATGTTGGGTATAGGAAAAGACAGGGATACAGGATCGGTTAACTGATTTTTACTGTAGATTCAAGTTAGAATTTAATTTGAAAGGTTTGCTCTATTTTTGTGATACTGGGAATTTAACATGGGATTTTGCATATGCTACATCCCCGGCCCTTATAAATTACGTAAACTTAGAAGTTATGCTGGGCGGTCGTGACGCATGCCTTTAATCCCAGCACTCAGGAGGCAGAGCCAGGCGGATATCTGTGAGTTCGAGGCCAGCCTGTGCTACCAAGTGTTCCAGGAAAGGTGCAAAGCTACACAGAGAAACTCTGCTCTAAAAACCAAAAAAAAAAAAAAAAAAAAAAACTTATAAGTTATGTGAACTCATTGTGTGGTGTGGGCAGGCCTTAAACTTTCAATTCCCCTACCTTAGACTCCCAAGTTGCTGGGATAGCCAGCCTGCTCCACCAGGCCTAGCCTTGAAATATTTTCATTCATATTGTTCTAAAAATTCTTTTAAAGTATGGCAACATAATTAAAATAAATCTATTGCCCAAGGATATTGCTTGAATGGTAGAATTATTTTGATCAATGATTCTTAACTTTTGTTAGATTACAAACTCCCTTCTCCTTTAAAAATGTGATTTAAAAATAAATAAATAAAAACTATAGCACTATCCCACAGAAGAAGTGTATATAGACACACTACCCTAAATAATGATTATAGTTTTATGAGATTCTCACATACTTTCTCTAAAACTAATCCTTGGGTCCCTAGTCTCTTCTATATGTAAAATGTGTACAGTTGGGTTTTTAAAAAAACAATGTGTCTTTCAGTGTTGCTTCATACAAATGTAGGTGAAGCCCTTGGATTTGTCCAGACTGGAAATTTGAGAAGATGTTTTCATTATAGTTCAGATACAAAGTCTGAATTGAGAGGCTTAGGGAGCAGCAGGTAGTAAAGTGAGAATCACAGGGTGAAGCCTGAGACTAGACAGGGTGATAATTCAAGAGTAAAGCAATGCCCTTGGGATGTGCACATCACAGAAGATGTAGGTAAAGGATCCAAGGTCAGAGAGTCAGAGGCTTGGGTGATTCCAGTGCTGAGAAGTGAGCTAAGGGAAAGAAACACTCTACATATGAGACAGATGGAGGACTGGTTGTTTGGTAAGAGCTTGAAATGAGTGAGGAACATTTAGATTGGTGGATGAATGTAGGTTTAGAAGTAGTAAGAGGACTGAGTTTGGAAGTCAAGAGCTGTAGTTAGTCTTGTTTGTTGGACTTTCTTTGGATCGCCAGCCCCCAAGTAATGACACAGAGACTTATTATTATTTATGAAAGCTTAGCCTTAGCTTAGGCTTGTTCCCAGCTAGCTCTTAAAACTTAAATTAACCCATTTATTTTTATCCATGTTCTACCACATGGCACATTACCTCCCCTCCATACTGTACATCCAACTCCCATGCCTCACTGGCTTAATCTCCATGCCTCAAATTCTTTCTGAGTTCCCCTCTCTCCCTGGAAGTCCTGCCTATCCTCTCCTGTCTAGCTGTTGGCCATTCAGCTCTTTATTAAGTTAATCAGAAGGTACCTTAGGCAGAGACACTGTTGCTGGAGAATTTCTCTCCAGCTCCCGCCACCAAGTCCCACCAGTCCCAGAGCCCACTTATAAAATAAACACACAGACTCTTACATTATTTAAACTGCTTGGCCATTAGCTCAGGCCTGTTATTGTCTAGCTCTTACTCTTATATTTAGCCCATTTCTATTAATCTTTACTTTGCCACATGGCTCATGGCTTACTGGTACCTTACATCTTCCTTGTCCTCATGGCGGCTGGCCGTCTCCCCCTCTCAGCCTTCTACTCCCAGAATTCTTTTCCTTGTCCCGCCTATACTTCCTGCCTAGCCAATGGCCAATCAGTGATTTATTTACTGACCAATCAGCAACACACTTGACATACAGACCATCCCACAGCACTTCCCCTTTTCTTTTCTTAAAAAGGAAGGTTTTAACTTTAACATAGTAAAATTACATATAACAAAACAATTATCAAGCAAGAATTACAGTTACAATATTAAAGAAGAGATCCTATCTATCTTATATTTGTAAGTTTAAGGTTTTATATCTAACTTATCTTTTATTATAACTAAGGAAAATTGTAAGTATCTAGTCTTTAACCACATCAAAGACCTCAGAAGGATATACTACTACCTGAGAAATGGAGAAGGATATAAGCAACTTTTAGGAATCTTGTAGGGTAGACAGAGACAGCTGGCAGCCTGGACAGTCATTCAAAGTTCTCTTGTAAAGTTGGGGCATCTGTCTTCAGCCCACAGGCCTAGAGTCTCTTATTCACTTTTCTCTGTGTCCTGTAGAATGTCTGGCAGTTTTCTCTGCAAAGCAGGAACCTGAAGGACCATTTTGTCAAGCAAAGTTCAGTGGTCACCTTTGTATGGGTCCTGCATGTCCAGTTGATCAAGCAGTCCAGGCAAGAACAGTTTCTTGCCCAAATGGCTATTTTTGTCAAGGTGAAGATAAACTCCATATGGAGTGTCTTCGATGCCCATCCTCCTCTCTGAAGTAAATCGGTGCTGTCAGGAGCAGACATGTCTCACTGTCCAAAAAGTCTAAACTTTTAAAACATTTTAAATGCCATATTCTGTAGGTCTTTGAAGTGTTTGAAGACTACCTATCTATCTGAAATATATCTATGTATACCTAGAAGACTTAACTAACATGGCTACAAATATTATCATAGATGACTAACTATTAATCTATTTTTTAATTATCCATTACAATTTTAAATGAGTTACACAAACATAATACCTCAAATAAGAATAGAAATATATATACAGTATAACAAAATTAAGTTTAAATTTGTATCAATAAACTAAAATCTATAGCAATGTAAAACATTTTAAACAAGTTGTTACTCTTTCAAAGTAGGTTCATTAATCTACCCTTTCATCCTATCATATCTAAACTATCCCCCTTTTTGTTTTAGAAAGAGATTGTATTTATAATCAACCTGATTTAAATAAAAATATTGTTTTTTCTCTGTCCCACACCAGAGGGCTCTTCTGATTTGGGACACAAGAATCTCTTAACCATTTTTTTTTTTTTTTGAGCAATATGTCTGGGTTTAGAGGGGGAGTGAGCCAATTCCATCTCTAAAGCCAGCTTGGTATATTTGGGAATTTGGGCATAGCTTCTCTTACTACTTCCTGCTGGAGGGGGGCGCTGTATCTTCTGGAGACAGAAAGAAAATTTTAGGATCATGGAGTAGTCCGTGAGGCTGTATATCTGAGCCAGTTGACTTGAAACCATTCTGGATGTTGAATCATCTGGGCCATGGTGTCATTGGAGACCTTTCAGGGGGTCTTGGCTGGTCAAACCTGATGTATCTTAATCTGGAACAAATCCATAGTCTCTGGCTTTCTGTGGAAACAAAAGCAGAGACTCTTTTCCAAAGCAACATATCCTTATATCCAAATTTTGAAGTCAAGGTACCTTTAAAATATACATTTTGGCATAACTCAACAGCTTTTACAATCAAATGTTTTTCTGCAGTTACGAATATCAAAGAGAACATAATCCAGATTCTCTGTGTGGTAGTCATCTTTACGTGGCTTATTTTTTTATATTAGCTTGAGCCTATTGCTTTAAACTGCAGCCTTCTAAGCCTGAAACGGCGCAGTGGCTGCTGGCTCCGCCCACTTCAGCTTCCCAACATGGTGGTGGTCCGCTTTTCACCAGCTCTGGGAGCCGTAACTCTCAGAAATAGTGGGTCTACACTTTTACCAAAGTAGCGTGTAGCCCAGAAACCTCTTTGTTTTGTACTAGCAAAGGCTAAATCCACCACACAGTTTAATGTGCTACTTGCAGAGGCCTCATTCCCACCATACTGCAGGTCCAGAGCGCACGCTAGGAACCCGCCAGTAGCTCAAACCGGCAGCTGCCGCTTATTTGAGAGAGACAATTAGGAAGCTGTTTTTAGGTCCGTTTTAGAATCTTTTTTCTCAGTTTTTAGGTGGAAACTCTTGCCACCACGTTGGACGCCATTTGTTGCTGGAGAATTTCTCTCCAGCTCCCGCCACCAAGTCCCACCAGTCCCAGAGCCCACTTATAAAATAAACACACAGACTCTTACATTATTTAAACTGCTTGGCCATTAGCTCAGGCCTGTTATTGTCTAGCTCTTACTCTTATATTTAGCCCATTTCTATTAATCTTTACTTTGCCACATGGCTCATGGCTTACTGGTACCTTACATCTTCCTTGTCCTCATGGCGGCTGGCCGTCTCCCCCTCTCAGCCTTCTACTCCCAGAATTCTTTTCCTTGTCCCGCCTATACTTCCTGCCTAGCCAATGGCCAATCAGTGATTTATTTACTGACCAATCAGCAACACACTTGACATACAGACCATCCCACAGCAAGACACATCTTCACAGCATACAGAAAGATTATCTCACAAAATTCCCCCCTTTTTGTCTAAATAAAAAGGAAAGGTTTTAACTCTAACCTAGTAAAACTATATACAGTAAGAACAATTATCAGATAAGAATTACATTCACAGTATCCAGTTTATTAATATTTGGCAAATTTGGGGAAAGTACTCTATTATCTATACTATCTTAATGAGTTCAAAGTTTTGTACCTAAGCTACTTTCCATCATAACTTGTATTACTAGCCTAAAAATATCCTTGTAGACTTTAAAACATTCTTTTTTAGATAAACAACTTAAGCTTTATGTCTCTCAACCTTTATAAACTTTACATCTCTTCTGTGAGTTTTTTTTTTTAATTTGGTAACAAAACTGTAAAACTAATTTAGTCTTCACCTCCATCAGAGACCTGAGAAGGATAAAATATTACCTGAGTAAACAAGAAGTGCAAAGCAAGCAACATCCAAAACTATAGAAATGACAGAGACAGCTGGCTGCCTGGACAGTCACTCAAGGTTCCTCTGCAATGTTGGGGCATCCATCTTTGGCCTACAGGCCTAGAATATCTGACAAGACTTTTCTGTAAAGCAGGAATTTTGAAGGCTGCCCTACCTTGTCTTGGCAGTTGCCTTCTTTTGTGTCCTGCTTGTCCGGTTTGGACAGCATACTGTCAGCAGTTGAGGCAAGGGTGGTTTCTTGTCCAGTAGCTAAGTTTGCCACATTGAAAATAATGGCCATCATCTTCTCTGAAGTAGATTGGTGCTGCCAGGAGCAGACATGTCTCACTGTCATGAAAAGCCTTATGTTATTAAAACATCTTAAATATCATATTTTGTAGATCATTCAAGTATTTGAAGATCACTTATCTAAAATATGTTGGACCTTGAAAACATACCTAACATGACTACAAATTTGATTGTTATAGATGACTAATTACTAACCTGCATTTCTTAATTATTCTAAACAGTTTGTAGTAATAGCTTTTAAGGACTAGAACTTTACATTACATTTTCAAATGAGCTTTATAGGTACAATACCTTAAATAAGAGTAGAAACATATATACAGTATAACATAATAAAAATGACCTTAAATTTATATCAATATACAAAAATCCATACCAATGTAAAATATTTGAGACTAGTAGTCTTTTAGTTTAAAAGTAGATTCAATACTTTATGCTATTATTCCTATATCCTATTATTATCCCATTATTCCTATATCCTCCCCTGTTTTTCAGAGAGAGATCCCTGAATCTAACCTCTTTGCTTAGTTTCCTCTCTTACCATGACCAGTAGCAACTTGCAACCAACTCCCCTAAACAATGACAAACATCTATAACCCACCGAGCAACCAAAAACAACTCCTCCACCTCTTGGAAATGGGGGTGTCAAGTTCTTCAAATTGCTTGCTGTTGCCTGGGGGTGACAGCATTTTTGGTAGACCCTGAGAAAATTGAAATAATGGTCAAGTCTTGGAAGAGCTAGCTGTATCCTTTTTTTTTTTTTGTCCAGTCTTGATGTGATGGGAAGGTGCAGGGCTAACTGAAGTCCTGGCTAGAGTAGTCTGTGAGGCTTCACCATCTCAGCTAGCTGCTTTGAAGTTGTTTTACATGTAGGTTTTTGAGGAAACAGCAACAGAGGCATTCTGAGAGGCTGGATCACCTGGGCTACTTGTCTTTGTTGATGTCTGGTCCTTTCGTTCTGAAAACACACTAACTTTTAAAGGTAACAGATGTATTAACACAAGTATGGCATATGCAGTATGCACAAATCACCTAAAGATGATTTTCTTTTTTAAATTTGAGCAGAAAAAAGGCATCTGTCAATTTTATAAGTCCATTTGGATATATATATATATATATATATCTTTTTCATTAAAGATTTTACTTTATTGTTTTTAAACTATTTTTTCTATGACTATTTATACCTATTTTCTTTTCTTTCTTTAGCACTTAAGCACGTTTTCAAGCATACTGTACCTGTGCAGGGTTTTTTTTGGTCAGGACCTGGCTTTTTGTATGTCTGTAGCCTTCTCTGACCACATGAGCCAAGCCTTAAAGGACCTAGCCATCCTCTGCATGGTTCTGCTTAGCACCTGGCACGCGTGGCTGGCTCTGTCCCCCTCAGATCCATCCAGCAGGCTATCCCGCTGGTTCTGGCCTGTAGCTGCTGTTTGCCCTTCCATGAGAGCTGAGCCTCATGCCTGCAGGTATCAGCAAGAAGCTGTATTTACCTGCCTCAGCTCTGGGGAATTGGTGGGCCTGCACTGCAGCAGGTGTTTCTACCAAGTGCTGAGTAGCATGCTGGCTGCATAGCAGGTCGTCTTAAAGGAGCCATACCTCTGTATGCCATGAGCACTGGGCCTGCTTGAGAGCATGGTTACTAGGAAGCTGTGTCTGCCTCCATGTTTGGAACTTTTTTTCAACTTTCTCAGGCTCTATGTGGATATACATGGCCCCGAATTGGGTGCCAAATGTAGTCTTATCAGACTTTTTTGGTCTGTTAGCCCCCAAATAATGACATGGAGACTTATTATTAATTATGAAAGCTTGGTCTTAGCTTAGGCCTGTTCCCAACTAGCTATTATAACTTTATAAGAACTCATTTATATTCATCTACATTCTGCCACATGACTTAACCTTTCCTCCATACTGTACATCTAACTCCCTCCCCCGTCTCTGTCTTAATTTCTCCATCCCTCAGATTCTTTCCAAGACCCCCTTTCTCCCCCAGAAGTCCCACCTATCTTCTCCTGCGTAGGTATTTAATAAAGAACATTCAGCTCTTTATTAAACCAATCAGAAGGTACCTTAGGCAGAGACTCATCTTTACAGTGTACAAAAAGATTATCCCACAGCTGTTTCCACCCTGGAGAAAGAACATCTGTGTGCTGAGGAGTATAAGGTCATGTTCTTTGAGAGCCCTTACTGGATTGCAGAGCAAATGGAGGGAAAAAGGAGTAGTCAGAGGTGGCATTCTTTTTCTTCCATACATTTTTAATAAAAATATATTACTTCCCCCTTCCATTTTCTTCCCAACTCCTTTCCCTCTAACTCTTTCCATGCTCCCCACAGTACTCAGATTGATAGCTTCTTTTTCTTTGATTGTTGTCACACATGTATGTATATGTGTGCCTAAGTATGTAAGTACAACCTGCGGAGTCTACTTTTGTTGCTTGCGTGTGTGCGGTCTCAGGGCTGACCGCTTTGTTGTATTGGAGAGTCAGTTAGGGCGCTCATCCCTGGAAAAGGCTAATTCTGTCTTCAGTAGTTATTAGTTTCCCTGTAGTTCTTTGTCTAGCAGTCCACGAGACTGAGAGAAGGCGGTCTTGAGAGGGAGGAGAATATACAGAAAGCAGGAAGCCTGTGTTTAGTGCCAAGGTTGTTTATGAAAGTGAAATAGAATTCTTCACACAGGAGAATAAAGATGTACAATTTAAAATCACTCAGTACTTGGGGGTTATTCTTACTTCTGAGTTCTAGAATTTACGAACATTTTCCTGCAGATATGAACGGCCAGAATGATTGCTTATGAAGAAGTTCTATAGTAGGATTGGTTAAGACGGTGGGATTGAAATGTTTGTGACAAATGGTTGTTTATTCTCTTTGAATGAATGTGTAACAGGAGTTCGTCATTCAAGAGGCTTTAGAAGAACATGACAAAAATGGTGATGGATTTGTTAGTTTGGAAGAATTTCTTGGCGATTACAGGCGAGACCCAAGTAAGTTGCCCGAGGGTAAGGCGGAAAGCATGGGGTTGGAATTCAGGAAAGTGGTTCTGTGTGACCAGAGGAACCACACAGGCTCTCACAGCTCCTGACATGACACTCTGCTCATTTTCATTTCCATGTATGTCTAAACACTTCCTTTTCCAGCGAATGTAATGCCATTGTCATTCAAAGGAGGAAGGGGGGTTGTCTTTAAACTCCTGTGCCACTGCGTGTAGATCTTGAGAAAGGACGTAAAATACTGCAAATAGTGTTAAAAAAGAAGAAGCTTAAAGAAGAAGAAGAAGAAGAAGAAGAAGAAGAAGAAGAAGAAGAAGAAGAAGAAGAAGAAGAAGTTGTTGTTGTTGTTTTAAAGTTGTTTTCCTGGTTTGTTCTTGCAAATGAGCCTTACATAAGGCATTGCTGTATACAAACATGTCAAACAGTCTTCTAGTCACGTGATGTATATAAAGCATTGCCCTGGCCTGGGCATGTGGCTGTTTACAAAGTGCTGCCTAGCATACAGGAGACCCCTGGCTTCTAGCCTTAGTACTGCACAAACCAGGTGTGGTAGCGCATCAAGTTCAAAGTCATCTTCAACTACATAGGGAGTTTGAGACTAGTTTGTGTAGACCCTGTCTCAAAACAATTTTTTAATTAAAAATAAATATTATCCACTTAAATTAGGAAAACTAGAAATCAGGGTAAGTGGCAACACAATAAAAGCATTAGTTTAGTAAATTTGCAACAGTTAAGGCTGAGTTCTTTTAGTTAATGTCTCACTTTTGGAAATCTTTACATATTTATCCTTATTTCAGATTTTTTCTGGTAAGTAGTTCTGTTTCATTGGGTTTCAAAATTTGTAGTAAACTTTAAATTCACTTCCTTTATTTTAGAGATACATCAAACTTCTTACTGGTTTCATGTGATACTCTTATATATTAGTGTTTTTGTTTTTGCTTTTTTATTAAGCTGCAAATGAAGATCCAGAATGGATACTTGTTGAGAAGGACAGATTTGTGAATGATTATGACAAGGATAATGATGGCCGGCTCGATCCCCAAGAGCTGTTATCATGGGTAGTGCCCAATAATCAGGGCATTGCACAAGAGGAAGTAAGTATTACAGAATTGCTGTTTTCCCCTTCCTAACACACACTTTGTATTACTGATAGGAAAGGAAGCTGGAAATCTCCATCAAAAGAAAAAAGAAATGGAATTACATAGGATGGATATATTGTGTTTTGAATTAAATGATGAAACTTTCGTATTGTCAGGGAGACAAGGAAGTTAAGATTGTATCATGTACTAATCTTAGGACACAGTCAATAGGATGACACCTTGTGTCATACTTAGAGGCTCAAGTGGATTATACCCTGTACTGACCCAGTGTGGCGCTGCAGAACCCAATATAGATTAAATAAGGGGATATGAGAGAAGCAGTAGACAGGCACAGTGGCATGTATAATAATTTAGAGACTTAGACATTAATGAGTTCTTGGTATATCTCAGTGGTTTTGACAAATCACACCCAAATGTGAACATTTTATTTTAAAGACTAATTCTGTACAACTTTTGGTTTGGTTTATTTTAAAGGCTGTTCATCTAATTGATGAGATGGATTTGAATGGTGACAAAAAGCTCTCTGAAGAAGAGATTCTGGAAAACCAAGACTTGTTTCTTACCAGCGAAGCCACGGATTATGGCAGACAGCTCCATGATGACTATTTCTATCATGATGAGCTTTAACTCCTAATTGTGCCCAAGTGCAGGATGGGTCCTTTTGTAGTTTGCTACCAGCTTTACTTTTATGATAAAATATTGATGTCGTATTTTACACTCTTAAGTCTTACCATATCAAATCTTAATGTAGATTATCATTTTTGGCCTTCTAGAAGAAAAACAAAACAAAACTCGGTATTTATTTCAAGATTTATTGAAGGAGTAAAACATAAGTATTGTGCCATATGACCACACAGTCTTTCCCAAGTACTCCATCTGTGTAGTGCTGTGTTGTGGGATGACTGAGTTTTGTTTCCATACTTGAAGAAATGGAGGATTTTAGACATGTCTAAACAATAGTATTTAAGTAGCATGTGATGAAGCGATCAGTTTTTGTTCTGTACTAAGTAGATTTACTTTTGAAACTGACAAAGGACAGTGTTTTTAGGTTTAGTGTTATATTTTAAAACCTTTAAAGGAACCTTCAGAAGGACTTAAACCTCACATAGATGTTGAGAAGTTCTACTTAATTTTAAAATGGTTTCTATAAAAGGTTTTGTGGTATGAAATAGAACTTTATATTTTTGCATATGTATAGATAGTAATTATATTTAATGTATAATTATAGCATTATGGTGAGTGGAAATTGACATTGTCCAGACTCTTCATTTTTGACTGATTAAAAATAAACTGTCCTATCTTTTTATATTTTTTTTCCAGATAAATCTTAAATTTAGCACGGGTTTCATTGTATTATACATTATTCATTCCTTTATTTAGGTAGTGAGTGTTCTCAAAACTGTTAATTATTCTAGTGCATATTCTTATTTTGCCTTTTTTAATAAAAGAATTATGTTATAATTAAATGTGCACCTGAGACATTTTCAATTACTCTTATATTGAGTGTGATTTTGCATTTTGATGCTAAAAAATCATGTTTTTGTTTTGTTTAAGATGTTAGGTATCAAGCCTAGAGCCTCTGGCATTCTAGACAAATTCTGCTACTGAGCTAAAAATTATGGAGATTGAGAGCCACTTATCCACACCCAGACAATTGGTTTTAATCCTATTCAGGAGTCAGCATACCTTTGTCAGGGTGGAGAAAAGTGGGTGAGGAACTAACTTTTTGGACTTGTGACTTACAGATCCTTTATTTGTGGGTGAAAAGTCAGTTGAGAAATTTGTTAATTATTTTCAGGCTACCATTGTCTCAGAACACCCAGGGTAGGTCACCAAGCTCTTCTTAGTATTAGAGAAGACCCCCAGCTCTCTTCTGACAGAGTTGACTACCTACTACTGACCTGTCTTTGCTGACGTTGGATGCAGATGCAAACCCAAAACTCACTTTTAATGATAGCTCTTACCCTCGTAGTTGAGGTGCATGGCTCTTTATTAACTTACGACACAGCTAGCTGTAGCTGTTTAAGAATTGAATTATTGTTATCACTCATCTGTCCCTTCTGAGCCACACTAACAGTTAAAATAGCTGCTTGGGTTTTCAGCATGTTAACTGTTTTTCTTAGTAGATCCTCTAAAGCTCCCGTCACAGACGTTGAACTATCAGATACAAATTTCATTTCAGTCCTTATGCTGAATGCTTTCACTGAGTTAAGAAGTTACTATTGTCCATTCAGTATGGATAGACATAGCTCTCTTATGGTGGGCAGTGACCGGCTCCAACCAGTTGAATATAGTAGTAGTTGTCACTCCCTGACCAGCTCAGTATCAACCCCTTTCCTCTACCACGGCACTGTGTGGAGAAGGCTCAGTGAAACAGTGGAGCCACAGAGTCCAATGTCAGTGATTGCTCAGTAGCCACACTGTTAGGAGCCTGCCTTTACTCGTGCACATGCGCAGCTCGGGGTCTTGCATCTTACGTCATCAGTAGGCGCTGGCAACTGCATATGCACAGCGTGGTCACACAACCTGCACCTTAAAAGCCGGATGCAGACCCCACCCTCTCTCTCTGCTCTGTTCTATTCTCTCCTTCCCCCCTCCACCATCTTTCTCTCTCTTCAGGCCTGGCTCTCCTCTTTCCCCTCCCCCTCTTTCCCTCCTAATAAAGCTCTGAAAACTAACACTGGGGTCTGTCGTGGCTGTGACCTTTCCATGCGGTAACCAGCACCGCCACCAGCACCTTTATCATCCTTTCACATACAGAGATCAAATGGATCCACAGTGGAAATAAACTTCTGTTATGCTAGATTAGAGATTTGAGTAATATGCTGTTTTTGAATCACAGCAAGATTCAGCCCATCCTAAGTGGAGATTTAGCATTGAGGAAGTGACTTCTATAGGCATTTAAGCAAAAAGCATCTTCCACTAAAACAAAACAGAATTTTTTTTCCTTTCATCTTCTGTTTTGAAAGAGTTCACCCAGGCTGGCCTCTAACTTGGGATCCTCTTGCTTCCCCATGCACTTGTCCAACTCTGTCCACATCCTGCCCTACCGTCATGACAGTCCACACTAACCAACACACTACCGCCCAAACTCCCTGTCATACAGTCTGATTCATTCTGGTGGTGTATAAATAGGTCATGTAACATAGCAGTGTAGTATCTCAGGAATGGTTTCGTTGTCCTTAAAGTTGGTGCTGCAGTGGGCTGTCTCTGCACTAAGGAGCCTGGGGTGTAGTCCAGATGGTAGAGGTTTGCCTAGCATACACAAAACACAGGTTTCCATCTCTAGCACTACGTCAAATTGGGGAGGTAGAGGCAAGAGGATCAGAAAGGTTTTGTGTGTTTTTGTTTTGCGGGGCTGTGGTGGTGCGCGCCTTTATT
Source organism: Peromyscus eremicus (assembly GCF_949786415.1). Lineage (NCBI taxonomy): Eukaryota > Metazoa > Chordata > Mammalia > Rodentia > Cricetidae > Peromyscus > Peromyscus eremicus. The sequence goes on from NC_081422.1 coordinate 50,469,843, forward strand.
CCCAGCACTCCGGAGGCAGAGGCAGGTGGATCTCTCTGAGTTCGAGACCAGCCTGGTCTACAGAGCAAATTTCAAGACAGCCAGGGCCACACAGAGAAACCCTATCTCGGAACACCAAAGTAGAAGAAAGAAAAAAAAAAGTCACATGGCAAAAAAAAAAAAACAAAAAAAAAAACAAAAACATAAAAACTGAGCTAGAAGTCAGTGTCGCTGTCTTCACTGCTGCTTCTTCAGGTCCCAATGATGAGCACATAATAGACAATTAGGGGATCCGTGTACTAAGGAAATGTTACAGGGGATAATTGACATATCAGTCTATTACACTGACTTTTTTATAACAGCTTGGTCTCTGATTCCATGTATGTGAAATGTGTAGAAACAGAAAGTGGATCGGTGTTTGCCAAGGGATAGGAAGGTGTGGAAAGGGTTGACTGGCGGATGCCTCCTTCTCTGTTGGGGCTGATGAAAATAAAATCACATGGTGATCATGGTGTGCAACTCTGACTATACCAGCATTTAAAGAGGAGGGTGAAGAATCCAGGTCAAACTACTTTATGGACAGCCTTGCACAGAAGGAAATTATTTTGTCTTGCATGATGTCCCAGCACCCCAGTGGACATTCATAGAAATGAAAGACCTGCCCATGAGCATCCAAGCCTAGAGTCAAATTCTCCTTTAAATGAATTCTTTCTATATAGCTCTAAAATATGCTACATTTCCAGAATTTGCCTGCTTTGTAAATCAAAGGAAAGTGATATTTTTATTTCAGCCTTTTCCAGTGTTCTTCAGAAAACCAGGTCACCATGGCAGTGCCACCATCTTCTGGTACAGTCATGTAAGTTAAACTGAAAGAATGCTCCTTCAGGCCTTCTTTGTTTCTCCTTATTACAGTTGTTAATGAGACAGGCCCCCCACAGACTTCTGGGTAACAAACGCTACACCATTCACAGAGGCAGGGCAGGTTTAAGGGAACCAATAGGGATTGGTGGTGCTTCCTGCACCTTGACCTCTGTTTGATGATGAAGTACAGTCACGTGAGCTGTTACCAAGCAGACAGACCAATTCTGCAGGTGTCTCAGCAAAGCAGGCAAACAGTGTCCTAATCACTTACCTCCTGCTTCTCCTCCTCATGCGCTGGCCTGGTGCAACCAGAAGCTCAGAACCTGGGACCTGGGCTGGTGTCACTTGTAAACCTCTGAGCTGAGCCTACATGGGGCAGGAGAAGAGTGTGTATTAGTGTTTTGTTTGTTTGGTTTTTTGAGGGTTTTTTTGTTTTTTGTTTGTTTGTTTGTTTGTTTTAGACAAGGTTTCTCTGTGTAACAGCTCTGGCTGTCCTGAAACTTGCTCTAGACCAGGCTGGCCTCAGACTCACAGAGATCCACCTACCTCTGCCTCCCAAGTGCTGAGGTTAAAGGTACCACTATCGCCCAGCCAGAGTGTATATTAGTTTTTTTAAATTGTGTATGTAATCATCAGTTTCTCCTCTCTCTCTAAACCCTCCCATGTACTCTCACTGCCTTGTTCTTTTTCAAATTCATGGCCTCTTTTTCTTTAATTGCTGCGTGTGTGTGTGTGTGTGTGTGTGTGTGTGTGTGTGTGTGTACTGAAATATATGACTACAACCTGCTCAGTCCATATAACATTACTTATGTATATGTTTTTTGGGCTGACCGTTTGATATTGAATAACCAGTTAGTGTGTTCTTCCCTGGGGAAAACTGTTTCTCCTACTTTCCACATTCCTTACCTGCCTGTAGTTTTTTGTCCAGTGTTGAGACCTCCTGCATTTACCCCTCTGCATTTGTGTTTATTGGTGGTGTCCTTGTTCAGCATGTTTAGACAGTCATGTTGTTGAGACTTCATGGTCGTAGCTTCTGACATTTCTAGGACACACAATCTCACAGCAAACTTCCAGAGAAATGATGTAATTATAATTTCAGAAATAAATTATTTAAAGTTGGTCTATGTAGAGAAGTTATACTAGAGAATTTCATTTCCCGAAGTAAAGGAGACGTTACAGCATCATGACCCTCACAGGAGCACTAGAGCTGCTCGCTTTGAAAATGGGTGCCCAGGCTAGAAGGGAAAGATTTTAAATGGAGGCTAGTTAAAAATGAGAAATAAAAATGAAAACAAAACAAAACAAAACAAAAATCCTATGTCCTAAATAATGAGCTAAAGTTGTATCCCAAAAAAGTGATGCTGGATGTAGTGACACATACCTGTAGTCCCAGAACTCAGGAGGCTGAGGCAGGAGGACAGCCTCAGGTTCAAATCTAACCTAGGCTACATATGGAGTGCCAGGGTAGCCAGGACTACACAGTCACAAGAGTTTATCCCAAAAAGAGTTATCTCAACAGTCTGATGTCCAAAGGAAGGGCACAACATCTCTTCAGCATATCTGCCTTCTTGCCAGGACCATTACAGAAACAGCAAGTTTGGTTCTTTACCAAGTCCAGGCTGGGCTACAGAGGGTGGCCCTGTTTTGAAATGGGGAAAGGAACATTGTAGGAGCTGGAGAGGCAGCTCAGTGGAATAAAGTGCTTGCTGTCCTAGCAGAGACTGGAGTTCAGGTCCCCAGCACCTGTGTGAAAGCTGGGTGTGATGGCTGTAACCCCAGCATCGGGAGACAGACGGGTGGATCCTGGGGACTCGCTGGGCGATGAATCCCTGTCACTGGATATGAATGAGCCCAGCTGAAACAGCAAGGTCTAGGTTGAACGAGAGACCTCAAAAATAGGGTGAACAGTACTCAGCTTTGGCCTCGACACAGGCATACCTGCACTTACATGTGCACACAAATCACACACACACATACACACCATGCAAAATGGAGAGTTGTGAACAAGCTTGGCTTTGGTGTGATTTGAGGAGCCCTCACTTCTTCCCACTGTCCTCTCCCATGGCTCTCTTTGCTATGGCACATTTCCTCTTACACAAATCACCCTGTGGGATGGGGTTGACTGGTCCTCTTTCCTGCAAGTACTCCAAGGCGGGGACTGTATTCACCTCTGTGTATTCTGAGTTTCAGTTTCTCTCACGTAGATGCGTGGTAGAAGCCGCACCTTGTGCTCAGTTGCTTGCTGGCTTCTTTCCATTTGTGGGGGTTTAATGAGTGATTCTCAAACACAGAGCACATAAAAGCAATGGAAAATTCTCAAACCACCGGGTCCATCCATCGCCATTCCTAGAGATTCCGATTCAATTGATCCATGGCAGCCAAGCTGGACCTAATATGCAGCCAGGGTGGGAAAGCCTGGCCAAGGATTTCTCAGCCCCTGCCACTGGTGGCATTTTGAGCTAAATAAGTTTTTGTTGGGAGCAAGGGGAAAGTGCTACCTTGGGCATAATTAGAATGCTTAGCCACATCACTGGCCTCTCAGTGGGTATCAGTAGTCTTCAGCTGTGTATTAGACAAAAATAGTCACCAGATGTTCAGATGGGGCAAAATCGCACTCTGTTTTTGTGTAGGGGATTGACCCCGGGGCCTTGAGCACGCTAAGCCTGCGTGCTGGTCACTGGATATGCCCCAGCCCTGAGCCCTGTTTAGAACTCTGGTTTCTGAGTTGCTGTAAGTTACCCTATTGGTTTGGAAAGGCAGTGATTTTGTTTTCCACATCTGCTCTCAGAGGAAGCTCCTGGACTGCCTGAGAAAAACACTAAGGTCCTGTGAACTCTTTCCCCCCTGCCCCCCACCCCCTCCATCCCCTGAGTCTGTTTTCTTAGCAGAGAGCTGTGGAAGGAGTCTTAAGCAGTGGATCTTTACGCTTCCTTCCAGCTCTGACATTTTGTCTATACCTGCTGTCCTCAGCAACTGCTGGAAAAGGAGTGTGTTCTGTACTTGATACATCTATTGAAAAAATTTTCTACCTCCCAGTTAATTAAGAAAAAGTTAATTAAAGTGCTGTATGGTTGTAACTATGACTCTACCTGCACCCCAGTGAGTTTCCTGGGCACTCTTCCCCATGGCCCAGCCTCCCAGAGGACAGACTAAAAGGAAGGCATGACATTGTTTTCATTTTTAAGTTACATAACCACTCTCAATGTAGAATATGGTTTAAACAGACAGGAAGAAACACAGCTTTTTTATGAAAAAAAAAAAGTCCTTTTTTTATGAAAGGACTTAAAGGGAGTATGATGGACTTAACTCTAACTTTGAAAGGAGGAGTTTTAAAATGTAGCTTTTAAAAAGTTGAGCTTTTTCTTTGAGGGGTGTGATTTTAGAGTCTGTGATAATTTTTTTTTTTTTTTTTTTTTTTTTTTTTTGGTTTTTCGAGACAGGGTTTCTCTGCGTAGCTTTGCGCCTTTCCTGAACTCACTTGGTAGCCCGGGCTGGCCTCGAACTCACAGAGATCCGCCTGGCTCTGCCTCCCGAGTGCTGGGATTAAAGGCGTGCGCCACCACCGCCCGGCAATTTTTAAAAAAACCTTTTTTCCTCCCTCCCTTGTTTACCTTCTCTGCTTCCTGCCCTTCCTTCACTGAACGCTTCAGGAATGAGCCGGTGGCACAGCCTGTGGCCAACCCTGGGAACTGTGTGTCCTGAAGCCCAGCAAACAGTAGCTCTGCCCCAGGCGGCAGAGGAAGCCCTGCATCACTCCCCTAAAGGACTGAGGCAGCCTCAGGGAACCAAAAGTTTGCAGTCCTTGTGCTGTGGTTTAGATACATGTTCCAGGACCCTCTGTTGAAGGACTGGTTCCTTGGCCCACGGCAATGATGCAAGCTGCCGGGGCCTTTTAGAGGGAGGGCCTAGTGGATATTCTCTAGTCCTGTACGGGCTTGTCTTTAAAGGGCGTGTTGGGACCTGGGTACCTCCTTTCTGTTTCCAGTCACCGTGACGTGAGGAGCTTCCTCTACCACATGCTCCTGCTGTGGTGTACTACTGTGCCACCAGTGGATGGCGAAGCCTCTGAAACTGGAAAAGCAAAAGAAGCATTCCTTTGTAAGTCGATTTCCCTCAGATATTTGGTGAAGTCATGGAAACCTGCTTTACACCCTTTGCCACCTCTCTCCTTCCCCCCACGTCTCTCTCTCCTCTCTCCCCCATCTCCATATTCAATCCAGCCACTGTTCACTATGTCCATAGCTACCAGCTACTGCTGGAACATATCTTGACTGCATTCACGCAGTCACCTCCGCTCTGCCCTCCACTCCTCCTGTACTCACTGCTCTCCGCCTCCACTCTGCCCTCCACTCCTCCTGTACTCACTGCTCTCCGCCTCCGCTCTGCCCTCCACTCCTCCTCTACTCACTGCTCTCCGCCTCCGCTCTGCCCTCCACTCCTCCTCTACTCACTGCTCTCCGCCTCCGCTCTGCCCTCCACTCCTCCTCTACTCACTGCTCTCCGCCTCCGCTCTGCCCTCCACTCCTCCTCTACTCACTGCTCTCCGCCTCCGCTCTGCCCTCCACTCCTCCTCTACTCACTGCTCTCCGCCTCCGCTCTGCCCTCCACTCCTCCTCTACTCACTGCTCTCCGCCTCCGCTCTGCCCTCCACTCCTCCTCTACTCACTGCTCTCCGCAGGGCACCCTCTTAACCATGTGACTCAACACACCGGCCAAGTCCTTGCATTAGCCACAAGACTCTCCCCAACTCATTTCCTCCTTCCTTCCCTCCACACAGAACACCATAGGTAGTTCCTTCAAACACAGGGACAATTGCTGCTTCAACTCCCCAAGACACTCTTCCCCAGGGTTCCATAGGGATGCTCATCTCCTTCCAGGTTGAGGGCTCCTGTCCAGCGCTTCCACCCTCACACATCCATGTTTGGAGTGCCAGACCCCTAAGCCTTGCTCTTTTTTCTAGTACTTACCACTTCCAAATATGCTACATACTTACATTATATGTCCTGCTGTCCATTTTCATTCACTAGGATGGAAGATGAAGACCCAGCAGGGTATAGCTCTTCATTTGTATTTCATATTTCTCAAGCACCTATAACTGAAACATAATAAATATCTCCGAAACAATTTGGAAGGAAGGAAGGAAGGAAGGAAGGAAGGAAGGAAGGAAGGAAGGAAGGAACCAATCAATCGTTGAGGCCTCACATTCTACCACTGCATTGAACTCTTTTATCTTCTTTAACTATTAGATGAGGTTAATGAGTTATTGGATTTACCCCAGGTGTAGATTAGATGAGTTCCGGTGTTGAGACCAGTGCCTGGCACGCAGTCTTTGATGCGTTAGCTGTTGTTATTGTTAGTATTGAACTGTCTCCTAGGACAAAAATAGTGGACACCGAGTGGAAATGCATGAATGGTGCACGGTCTGTTAAGATTTCTATTGCTGTGATGAAGCACCATAACCAAAAGCAAGCTGGGGAGGAAAGGGTTTGTCTGGCTTACTCTTCCATATCGTAGTCCACCATTGAAGGAAATCAGGACAGGAACCCAAACAGGACCAGGACCAGGGCAGGATCTGATGCAGAAGCCATGGAGGGGTGCTGCTTACTGGCTTGCTCCTCATGGCTTGCTCAACCTGCTTTCTTATAGAACCCAGGACCACCAGCCCAGTGATGGCCCCACCCACAATAGGCTGGGCTCTCTCCCATCAATCACTAATTAAGAAAATGCCCTACAGGCTTGCCTATAGCCTGATCTTATGGAGGCATTTTCTCCATTGAGACTCCCTCTCACTGATGACTCTAGCTTGTGTCAAGTTAACATAAAAGTAGCCAGCACAGTGCATGAGCTCCCGTCTAGCTAACAAGCAAAAGCTGGAAGGCAGGAGGGAACATGGATGAATCGTGGATCAGATAGAACTGAGAGACTGTGGCCAGGTGGGAAGGGTCAGTCGGGGATGGATCCTGTGGAATATAAAAGCCTACCTAGGGACCAGGCCTGTTTGAGGAAGAGTACAGAGAGTGAATTGTTCACAAGGCCCACATGGGAAAAGGATGCCAGAGATCAGGTAGGTGGGTGTGCACTCAACTGGAAAGGGATGACGCCGTCCTCTGAGCCTACCGCCAGCCACAGTGACTACTGGCAAAGGCCCTGAGAACCAGGCTGTTCAGATTCTCTCATGGAAGAGGATAAGCAGGTCATTAGACCCTCATCTGAGATTCCAGCTCCTCCATTCACCTTCTTCCCAGCTATGAGTAGCTCTGCCCGAGCTACACGTGGTCTTGGGTCTCGGGATGTGATAGAATACATACAGTGTGAACTCTACCTGAGGAAGTGGGTACTCTACCTGAGAAGTTGTCATCCATTCTGGAGTGAGACTTTCCAGTGGATCCTGGAGGGCGGTTGGGGGAGGTGTCATTCCCAGCTCCTGTATGTAACCTTTCACCCCTGCTCTGTAAGGAGGTTCAACAAACTCATTAGTTCACCAAACTAGACTTGGTGGAATTGTGCTCTGCTCTGTCACTGGGGACCTCTCTTAGGTGAGTAGACATTTGCTTACTTCTCCACAGGGGAAGTTCACAAAACACTTGGGAAGAGCAACTGTAGTAGAAACAGGATGAAGACACTGAGTGGCAGAATTATCAGTAAGACTGACCAGTCTTTCATCAAGAAGCAAGCTGAAGAACCAGTGTCTTCAGAGCAAGAGAAGGAAGGCCCTCTTCATGCTCCACCAGCAGCAAAACTCTAAGCCATAGGAATTGGACTGAATCTTACCTACCATTAATTTTTAAATAGACTTCATTTTTATTAACAGGCTCTTTGGGTTTATTGCTCAATAGGGGAGCAGACTGTTTTTCTCGTGATAGAATATTTAGACTAGACATTACCTTTGCTGGCTAATAAAAAAGAGAAAGCAAACATAGCCAAAATACAACATGAAGGCAAGCTCTGGAACCTGCTGACTACACATTCTCATCAAATCCCAGTAGGCATTATAGCGGGTTTCTCTTAAAGGTTATAACAGAAAACAGCCAGTTCTCATTAAAGCCCTCCTAAGTTCTGTTAGGAGCAGATGATGGTTTGAAGACGTTGGCATTTCCAGATGCGGCAAAAGAGCTTTCTACACAAAAGGGCAAGCCTTTGATAGGGCTGTAAGGAGAAATGAAGGCTGCCTTGGAGGGAGGCCGGACCCTGGCCACCAATTGCCAGCTCCTGGTCTTTATGCCACATTGCTTCTCCCTTGGGCCCAGAAAATTTCACAGCTACTTGTTAGTCTTTGATACTTGGTGGTGTTAACTAGTTTAAAGCCTACACAACTTCCCGAATTCTAACACCTCTTTGTCCTGAGGACAGCCCACCTCCCTCCTGTGGTTCCCAACTGGCTTCTCCTTCTCACTAGCCTGCTCCAGGATTGCCAGATCAGGTACTGACTGCTGTCATTGAAAAAGAATCCAAATCCCACATCTCCAGGGAATCATAGTTCTTAGAAGTTTGCAAGGCTAGAGACATGGGTCAACAGCAGAGCACTTGCCTAGCATGTAAGGTGCTGGGTCCAATCTCAAGCACTACAGAGAGATGTAATTCTACATTTTTCAGTACTCAGGTCAGGAGGCCAGTGAAACAATATGGATATTTTATTTTATTTTTATTATTCTGGGGGGGTTCGTTGTTGTTATTTTGAGACAAGGTCTCACAATGTAGATCAGGCTAGCCTCGAATTCTCAGAGATCTACCTGCCTCCACCTCTGCCTTCTGAGTGCTGGGTTTAGGCATGTACCTCATGCCCAGCCTTATTGATGATGATGCTGGTGTTACTGTTGATTCAATAAGTATATATGTAAATGCATGATTGTCCTATTCTCTGATTATTGTCACTTCTGAACAAAATGGTTTTCCTATCCATTTCTTTAGTGACCAAAATCAGATCCAGAGGAAAGGTTTCCTTGCTCTTTAGAAATTAATGGCATTCCAATGCTCCACTTCCACCCTGGAGACCATCTTTGGGGGATGCTGTCAGCAGGGCAGTGGGCACCTGCAGCCCGAGTAGGCTCAAGCAGATGTGGGCATGCAAGTCTGGCTGCATATTACTCTCCTGGGTACTCAGAAACCCTTGTATTCTTTGACACCTTGCTTTGCTTCGAGACTATGATCATTTAATCCAGTGATTCTCAGAGTTTAATCAGTCCTAAAATCATTAGCATCAGCATCTCCAAGGAAGGGGTAGACCTAAAAATTCTCAGGCCCAACCTACACCTCCCAAACCCCTACACCTCCCAAACCCCTACACCTCCCAAACCCCTACACCTCCCAAACCTCTACACCTCCTGAATCTCAGCCTCTTGGGTGATCCAGGTGATTGCCATGGAAGGTCAGGAACTTGGTGTTGTTCATTCCATGGGCTCCACACAGAGTTCTGTCTTCAACCTTTACTGTTGATGCTTTACTGTGAAGTCTCCTCGTAAGGCTACTGTGACTCTGTCTGTGACCTCTCTGACAGGCAGAGAAAAGGCTGCAGACGCCTAGGGAAGAAATATCCAACCTTCTGGGGCCTCTTTGAATCTTCACACCTTTAAAAAGGTTGAGAACTCACAAATGGGTGGGCGGGGGGGTGGGGGGGGGGTGGGGGGACCCCAGCAAGCCCAACACCCTTAAAAGAGAAAAACAACTACAGTTTTGAAGGGCAGCATGGCAAGCTGAGGTGACCATAGAACATGTTTACTTCTGGCAAAGGGACTCTCTTTAGGGCAGGTAGTGGTGTGGTAAACACCAAAGGAGCAGAGCCAAGGCCCCAGGATATTGACATGGAGACAGACAAGGTACAGGGGGAGGGCAAGAATCTGAGCTCTGCCTTCAGTTAGCCACAGCCCTGTGGGGAGAGAATCAGGTATGAGAACAAGGCAGAGAGAGCAGCATCTTGGTGATTAGAGCTGCCCAGCAGTGGGTAGCATCTGAGGGGCATTGAGTCTTCATGTCTATGTATCACAGATAGCACAGTAAAAGCATTTTTTAACTTTTTAATCACATCTATCAACTTATTTATTTATTGTATGTATGTGTGTATAGCATGCATGTGAGGTCTGAGGACAACTTGTAGCAGATGAGTCTCTCTTTCTACCATGTGGGTCCCAGGGATTGAGTTGAGTTCAGCAGGCTTGGTGGCAAGCCCCTTAACCTGTTGAACCATCTTGCTGGCCCAGGCAATTTTTATATTAGGCAAGAAACTGCTGAAGTCAACATTTTTCAGATACTGAACACTTTCAAAGCAGAACAAGTCTTCCTCAAGTGAGATAACATGCCATGGTACTTCAACTTAAGAGCAAGTAGGTCCGAGAGGAGGAACACAGCTCTCACCACATGACTTCTCAGACCCAGGACACCTCTTCAGAATCTCTGAGGTGGCAACCATGGTCCCTTCCAATGCCAGCCCCTCTGGCTCTTCATTTCTATCGTCCCTTCTGCTGAGGTGCCCACCAGCCTCCTCAGGTGTGGTAGTGCCTGGATGGCAATGCTCAAGGGAGCAGGGCACACTTCTGTGCATGCTGTTGCAGCCCCACGCCTCCCAGGGCCCTCTCCTGGATGGATCAACAGCAAGAGCTGACAGAGGGTGAGGTTAGAGCTGTGAGCACATTGGGGCAGATGAGGAAAGGGTAGAAGGGTGGACATGCTCAAAGTCTAGCCGACTAGCAGAGTTGGTTTGGCCATCCCATGGAAAACACACTTGAAGGTAGTTCAGAGGCTGTCTGAACTGCCTGGTGGAGTCTCAGAAGTGGCCCTGAGAATGGCCCCAGATCTCAAGAGGGCGAATTTGAGATGGTCATGGACTGTCATAGAGGCTGTCCAACCAGGGCCCTCCTTTCTCTGCTCAGCTGTCTAAAATCCCAGCAGAAGCAGAGTTTTTGTCACAGAGTTCTTAGACTACTCGAGCTTGTGGATCATACAGTCTTTCTCCTGTCCCTGTGACCACACTAAGCATCCACAACAGTGGATCTCAACCTGGGGGTTGTGACTCTTGGGGTCAAATGACCCTTTCACAGGGATGGTCTAAGACCATGGGGAAACACAGATATTTACATTGCAATTCACAACAGTAACAAGATTACAGTTGTAAAGTAGCAACAAAAATAACTTTATGGTTGGGGTCCCCACAACATAAGGAACTGTATTCAAGGGTTGCAGCATTAGGAAGGTTGAGAACCACTGCGCTACAGGCAGAGCATGTTTTCTCTTTGGAAGGAGAACAAAAAGAATGCTACTGTGGAGATTTTACCTGTTTCCCACTACAAATGGCCCAGCAATTAATTGAATTTTTACTTCAATCTAAGACGATTTGGATGCAAATCCCAGACAACTGTGTCATTCAGCAGAGGAGACTCTCCCAAAGCCTGACTAGAACCTATCAGTGGCTCCTGATCATCCTAAGGATAAAGTACAGATAGCATCCTCCAAAGCCCAGCTTATCTGTTTGCCAAGAGGTCAATTAATGGTTTGATCAAACAAAAAACTACAAGCCCACGAAGAAAAGTACTAGACAGCACTACAAAAGAGTGAGGACTGTCTTCGTATGTGACAAGTTCTTAGAAGAGAAACAGGAAAGCATCATAAATATTTTTAAAAGGCAGACTTGTAGATGTTTGTGCTGAAAACAGACAAGAATGGAAGGATAAACCAGCAAGAGGCCACTATGGTAGGAAGGATGGGAGGGTACAAGTGGAAAAGCAGGAAAAGAAGCTGAGGGCTGGATGATGGGTCAGCTCACAGGCAAAAAATAAGAAAAAGAAGCTGGACTTAATTTGAATACATACTGTTTTGTACATTTGACTTTGGAACCTAGTAAATGCTTCCTGTAAATAAAAAATTAAATTAGAAAGGAATACCTAAAATAGAAGAAAGAAAGAAAGAAAAAAATTAACATAACAGTGCCAGCATGTGGCTGGTGGAATTAGCTCACGGGAACTGTTCTGAACTCAGCAACGTGACTATAGCCGAGTGGACTGTCACCTGCACACAAAAGACCTGCGAGTTCACAAACAAGATGCTCTTAAGCCACTGCAGCAACTATTTGGCTGGTAGAGTTGGTATTGGCATTTTGAGACTGCAACATGGGATAAAACAACCAAGAGTTTTATAAATTCTTATTCCAGAATTCCTGGTATCTGGTAAATGTGATACTCCATATACACACCAAGTTGTGTGTGTGTGTGTGTGTGTGTGTGTGTGTGTGTGTGTGTGTGTGTGTGTTATGTGTGTGGTGTGTGTGTGGTGTGTGTGTGGTGTGTGTGTATGGTCTGTGTTTGTGATATGTGCATGTGGTATGTGTGTATGTTGTGTGTGTGGAGGGGTGTGTGTATGGTGTGTGCATGTGGTGTGTGTGTATGGGAGTGTGTGTGTATGGTGTGTATATATGGTATGTGTATGGTATGTGTGTGTATAGTGTGTGTGTGTATGGTATGTGTGTGTATAGTATGTGTATGTATGGTGTGTGGTATGTGTGTACATGCATGTTTTTATATGTGTATGGGGGTGTACATGCATGATTTTATATGTGTGTGGGTGTGCATGCATGTTTTTGTATGTGGTGGGGTGTACATGCATATATGTGTGTTAGCATATGGAGGCCCAAGGTTGATATCACTCTCCCACCTTATTCATTGAGGCAAGCTTCTCTTCAAACCCAGAGCTCTCCAATATGGCTACTCTTGTTACTCAGCTTGCTCCGGGGACCTCCTGCTCTGTCTTCCAATGCTGGAATTACAGGTGGGTCAAGGTGATGGCCCAGCAGTTACATGGTTTGTATGGATCAGGACTCTGGTCCTCATGCTTGCACAGCTCAGAGCTTCAGCTGACGAGCTATTTCCCAGGTCCAGAAATGAGGTTCTTGCCAGGCAGTGGTGGTGCACGCCAGTAATCCCAGCACTCAGGAGGCAGAGGCAGGCAGAGCTCTGTGAGTTCGAGACTAGCCTGATCTACAAAGCGAGTTCCAGTACAGCCAGAGCTGTTACAAGGAGAAACTCTGTCTTGAAAAACAAAACAAGGGCTGGAGAGATGGCTCAGAGGTTAAGAGCACTGACTGTTCTTCCAGAGGTCATAAGTTCAATTCCCAGCAACCACATGGTGGCTCACAGCCATCTATAATTAGATCTGGTGTGGAGGCAGAACACTGTATACATAATAAATCTTCCCCCCCCCCCCCAAGACAAGGTTTCTCTGTGTAGCTTTGCGCCTTTCCTGGAACTCTGGCCTCGAACTCACAGAGATCCACCTGCCTCTGCCTCCCGAGTACTGGGATTAAAGGCGTGTACCACCACCGCCCAGGTATAATAAATCTTAAAAAAAAAAAAAGAAAGAAATGAGATTCTTAACATAGGAGAAACAGATACAAATAGAAAACACAAAGAAAGCAGCAACAAAACAATTGTACAAAACCTCTTGAATTTGAATTGAAAAATATCAATATGAGTTTGTGGTATGCCCCATCTTTAGAATTAACAGGGAGCTGAAAAGAAGGTCCAGTGGTTAAGAGTGTATGTGAGGGGCAAAACTCTTCCCCACTGGGACCACCCACTGGAAGCATTTAATACCCACCTGACTCTCACCAGGGCCTCCTCGGCCTTCCAGACCTAGAGTCTTTTTGGTTTCTCAAGTACTCAGCTATCTAACTTTGGACCTATGATCCCAAAGTGACAGATACTTCTTTTTAACTGATGGATATTTGTTTTAGGAGGACCCATTCTTTCTCTGAAAGTATTGCTATGAGTTTTGAATCTTTTGGATAAATTTCCTGGGCTAACATACTTCCTACTTGCCAAATTGATGAGGTCAACAGATAAACAATAACATGTTCTTCAGTGTTAAGATTGTGGCTGGTTTTTATGTCCACTAAAATATATCTTTTAGAAATTAGTATAGGGCTGGAGAGATGACCCCACAGTTAAGAGTACTGGCTGCTTTTGCAGAGGACTTGAATTCAGTTCCCAGCACCCACATGGTGGCTCAAAACCATGTGTAATTCCAGTTCCTGAGGACCTGACACCCTCTCCTGGCCTCCATGAGTGCCTGTGCACAGACAAGCACATTAAAACAAAAACCATTTAATCTTTTTTAAAGCAGTATTTATAGATGACCGTGGTGGCACGCACCTTTAATCCCAGCACTCGGGAGGCAGAGGCAGGCAGATCTCTGAGTTTGAGGCCAGCTTGGTCTACAAACTGAGTTCCAGGACAGCCAAGGCAAACAGAGAAACCCTGTCTTGAGAAGTCAATAAATATAAAAAAGGCTCCCGGTACTTATCAACTGTCCACGGTGGTATCTGACACACTTTAAGCCCCTCGTTCAAAGGAGGCCCTCTAGTTTTGTATAGCATGTAGAAACAAAGCCTGCTGATTTCTCTTTTTCTTTTTCTTTTTCTTTTTTTTTAGCTTTGAAAACGAGATGAATTCTGTGACATACATCCATGCCATCCATTAAAAGTTTTCATTCTTTAAATAGGAGAATGTTTGAAAGGAATGTTCTTTTAAAGTATTTAAGTATATTTGTATATATGTTTCAGATCTTGATTTTTTTTTTGTAGGCATATAAAGGGTGGGCATGACGCTGTTGCTGCCTGTCCTCACCAGTTCGCTGTGAAGCTGGGTTCTGACAAACAGGGATGGTGAGTGTTTAGATTTTGTTTATGCACAATTTAGTGGTGCCTAAAAATGCTGATGCACTTTGTGCAGCTTTTTGAGAAATCTTATTTTAACATTAACTTCTAACAGTGATGGGGTAACCTATAGTGCCTCTTTAGATTTGATTCACTAGTACACAGGGTATTAAAATTTAAAAAGGTGCTGGACTTCATTCTTGGACAGATTCTATTTAATTGAAATTCTCTGTTCAGAAAGCAATGAATTTGCATCTTGTTCCTGTGAACCTAACCAAGTATGCACTATGGTCTGTGTGAGTGAAATAAAATTGAACTCCATGCTTTCCCCTAAATAATTGTTAAGTGTAAGATGCCTGTTAATAAATTATTGATAGAAAAAAGAATACTTCATTATTAAAAAAACAAAACAAAACAAAACACTGTTTTAGGCTGGAGAGGTAAGTCGGTGGTTAAGAGCATTGGCTGCTCCTCCACAGGCTAGGAGTTCAATTCCCAGCACCACATGGCTCACAACTGTCTGCAAACCTATTTCGGGGGATCTGGCACTCATATACGGTAGACATCCACATGCAGGTGAAACACTCATAGATGTAAAATAAAAACAAATAAGTCTTTTTTATTACCACCAGAACATGCTAAATGTATGTGAATCTTTAAAACTGGCTAATGAAAGAACACATGACGTAGGTGAGACCCTATACAGCCATGCTAGTCTATGAAGTTCATGTCCTGATTATAGGTAAAAATATACTATAAATGACCAAAATATTTTAAGTCTTACCTTAGATGCTAGGAAGGGACATTTCAATTTTATTAACACTAGAGACAATAGCACAACACCAAACGTAAGGTTGAATCTATTGGTGTGTTCTTAATGGATAGCACGGATGTGTGTCACAGAACTCATCTCGTCTCCTGCATCCTGCATCCATGTCTCACCTACAGTACAGTGTGGTGCCTTGGTTTACTCGTTCACTTCCAGGCTGGTGGACTCCAGTTGCTTCTCATTCCCCAGGACAGGAGCAAGAGCAGGATGTCTGACTCATGAGGCTGATTAAAAAAATAAAAGGCTTTAATCTGGAAACGTGTTAGCACAGCAGACGCCAAGACCCCTTTTCTATGCTCGGAAGAGACTTAATTCGGGAAGTCTGAAGAGCATAAGGCCTCCCGGTCTTCTGCACCTCTAGCCTGAACTCTCAGCGTGATGGGATTTGGGTAGGAAGGTCAGAGCTGAGGGGCAGCCAAGTCATCCCTGCTCTGGAGGAAGTAACCCTGGAGTCCATTTAAGAGCTCTGAGATCTCCAGAGGATTTGCTTGAAAGTACCAAACACTGAGCTTGCCGGGCGAGCACAGCTTAGGATCGGGCGCTGAGGGCTGAAAGAGAGCAGGCAAAAGATAAGGACCGGGACATACTAACATCACATGGCACTGTCGTCTTCGCCTGTTCCGACCATTAAAGTGTCTCTGTGGGAGTAGCTTCACTAGTGAGCTGAAGCCACCACGGGAAGCTCTAGTGTCCTACACCAAAGAAGTGCCGCGGATTTCCACCGCTGCACCCTATTGACCTCCAGGGGTCGCTGTTCTTCTAACAACTCAAGGCCCGCCCTTGACCCAAGGGCACCTCTTGGAAGACAGAGATGGTGAAGAGCACACAGTGAAAGTGGAGGAAGACCGTGAGGAGGTTGGCCCTGGCTGACTACTCCTCCACAGCTCCTCTGGCGTTACAGCTTGGCCAGTTCTAGTTTTACTCGGTAACCCATCTTTCTCCCGGGACTCAGGAATCTGTTCTATCGAGGCAGGCCCTTCCCAGTGCAGCCCATGAGAGATCAGGTGCTCTCACACCCTGTCACTGAGGGTCCATCTCCTCCTCACCACACAGCAGGCAGCGGACGGTGATGAGGGAGAATTTTCTTGGCCCTCTGGACCCGGCTCGAGGCCTGTCTCTGCGAAGCACTCCTGCGCTTTCCTCTCCTGGTTCCTAAACAGCTTCCTCATTCAGTCGGTCAGCCGGCCTTTCATCAACAGATGTTGCAGCTGGCTCTCTGACACTCCACTTCCTGTGCTGACATCTTTGCAGCCCTCTATTACTAAGCCCGGGACCTCCTTCCTCTTCCTCCTCTGCTCTAGTGAACTATAAACTCTCCAAGAGTGCAGGCCCCTTCTACAGCCCCAGTGCCCTGCCTCTAGGAGCAGAGCCGATGAATGTGCCACATGAGGTGGACAAACACAGTCTCTGGAAGGGAGGAACTAAGTATAGGCCTGGGATGGCTGTCTCAGCAGCAGTACCACTTAACTCTGGGGTCGTTGTGGAGAGACTCTTCTGTCTTGGAGTCCCAGGGCCGCCGCTGCAGACTACCTTCCTGGGATTAGACAGGAGGTTGTGCTGGTGAAGGCTGTTATTACACCGTGTACTGGGGCGGAGTGTGTACCGGGGCTGGGGTGGGGAGAGCATATCCATTTCATTTCTCAGATCTTCTTGGTTCTGAGAGCTGATCAAAGCCGGTGTGAGGCCCGTCTGTGTAATCCTCAGATTCCAGGCCTGTGGTTAAGGCATCCGATGGGGTGGGCACGTGCGTTGACTACCCATGCACTTGTATTTATGTGAAGATTGCATGAGAAAGCCCCGGGCTCTCTGCCAGTGCTGAGGATGGCAGCTTTTCTCTAGTCCATGGCCACCATGAGGAGTTAACTGGGCATGACCTCACGTGGGTGGCTTACAGTCCTCTCTTTCCCAAGATTCCATGCTGCCTTCAGAGAGCGCAGGGCGATATGAATAGGGACATTGGGGTGTTGTTATTGTCATGAACTCTCTGAGGAAGGGGACAGCTGGATGCACTGGGAACCACAAGCCTCATTTCCCAGAGGGGAAACAGAGCCTCGCTGGAAGTGACTTGCCCAGTGCCCTTCCTGTAGTCCTTCTTGAAGACAAACATGCGCTTTGGAGACCGAGGTTTGAGCCGTAGCCCTGCACCTCAGGCTGTAAGGGCTTAAGCAGATCCCGAACCCAGAGCCTGGTTTGTGCAGCTGTCGGTGGAGGGCTCCAGTTGATGCTTCTTTGCTGTAAGGACCAGAAGAAGGGATGGACGCCAAGCGTCTGCCACCGAGTGGCATCAGGCATCTAGCACCATGTCCCTGCACAAAGCGACATTGCTGCCTCTCCCAGACAGCCTGACTGCTCAGAGGATGTGCACAGCCGCAGCCAGGTGGCAAGGCCACTTAAGGCTTTAGGAGGGAATGGAGGGTGGGTTGTGAGCAGAAGAGGTTAAAACAAAAAAACTGGATGTGACAAGTTCAGAAGATTCTATCATACAAGGAAGTTCTGGGGTCGTGATGTAGCTCAGTTGGTAGAGTGCTTGCCATGAGTGCATGAAGCCATGGGTTCAATTCTTGGCACTGTATAAACCGGGGGTGGTAGTGCACACCTGTGTCATCAGAACTTGGGAGGCTAAGGCAGGAGGATTGCTGATTCTAGTGCAAGCCTGGATTACAGAGTAAGACCATGTCTTAAGAAAAAAAAATCACATAGTGAGTTCCAGAACAGAGAGGGCTGTGTAAAGAGATCCTGTCTCAATAAATAAATCAATAAATCAATAAAAAGATATAAAAATAAATTTTAAAAAATCAAACCACCAAATAATAGTACTTTTTTTAAAGACTCAAAAGAGGCTCTGAATCCAAGCAAATTAATGACTTGAAGCCTGGACCACATTCCTTGGCACTTTTCATTCATTTTCTCATTTATTCCACAGAGATAGGCTGAGCATCTCATACATCCTGTCTGGATGCTGCTCAGAAAGGACTAAGTCCGATTGTTCCAGTAATCAGGGAGACAACCCAAAAAGACACCACCAGGGTGAAAACGGCTGAGTTGTTTAGCTGTGCTGGTCACGCTGGGGAACCCTGAGGAGGTAGAGTTACCGGAGACACACTTCCTTTTTAGATTGTAACTGCAGACTGTGTTTTTATGGCTGAGATCAACCCATGTACATCACTTTATAAGCTCATGTTTTTATTTAGTGGGATGTCATGACAAGTGTACTGCCATCTTTTCACTGGCCATGATGTATTTTCAGCAGGGTGATGCCCTACTTAATTGGGTGTGGACATTTAGGTTATTTTCACCTCTTCCCGTTGTGATAAGCAATACTGTTATGAATATAGCTGTACTTAATTGTTTCTGGTCTTTCTTGTTACTTTCTTCATCTAGATTGCTAGTCACAGGCCTCTAGGTCATAGTATAATGATGTTTAAAACTTTCTCAACAACTCAACAATACTTGCTGTCCCAGGTGGCTTTCTGAGATGATTTTTTGGAGATGCTACAATAGCTGTAGCATCGTGAATCCTTAAGTCTGTGTGGTGGTCTGGGGAAGTAAGGCCAGGGTAGAATGCTTTGAGTCATAAGCGTTGGGGCACCTTGCGGCAAGTCTCAGCCCCTTCGCTTATTAATCATAGCTGTGGCCATATCAGCTTGTAGTCAGATTTTATTTTGGCCAGCCAGCCCACAAATAATGACATGGAGACTTCTTGTTAATTTCAAAAGCTTGACCTTAGCTTAGGCCTGTTCCTGACTAGTTCCTATAACTTAAATGAACCCATGTTTTTTAAATCTACACTCTTTTGCATGGCTCCTTATCTCTTCTCTCAGTACTTACTGCCCATGCTGTCTGACTGGCCACTCCATCTCTCTTCTTCCCAGAGTCCTCTCTGTGCCTGGAAGTCCCACCTATATCTCCTGCCTAGGTATTGGCCATTTCAGTTTTTGTGACACCAATCACAGCAATACATCTTTCACACAGTGTACAAATGTCCCACAGCATCAGCTCACCTTTTCGAAACCCAGTCCTTCCCCTGTGATCGGGTGATGGCTCCACCCTGATCACTTTTGTGAGGACCCAAGGCAGTGAATGTGAAGCACACAACCCCATCTAGAATACAGTAGAAGCATAATAATTGTGGACAGTCACAGGTGACAGCTCCTTGGTTGGCACTGGCAGAGAGAGATTCATGTCCTCTGTAAGCAGATGCCTTAAGGTGGGATCTTAGCATGTCTGTCCCGACCCTGGAACAGCCAAGACCCTGAGGAGCTCTGTAGATGATGGGGCAAAGGGCCAAGGTCAAATCCCAAAGGCAAAGAAGATGGTTCTGGGTGCAGACAAGTGGAGAGGTGATTGCCAAGCCGTATGGGACATAAAGGAAGAAGGAGAGTGGAGAGAAAAAGGAAGAAGGGAGAGGGCTGAGGATGAGAGCCAGGAGAAAGGGTTGGTCTGTCAGTATCAGAAGGGAAGGTGGATCCAGTCAGCACAGGCTAGCTGGGAGATCTTCTGGTAGTCGCCCAGCACCTGGATCTGTGACTAACCAACCCACTGTGTGGTCCTGGACAAGAATCTCACCCTTGCTGGACACTGGTATACCCATCTGCAGAAGAGCCTGGTATCTGCCCATGGTAGGCACCCTCTGGTCTGGCGATGCTCTGAAGAGATTGAACGGCTTCCTAGGCTGTTCCCCAGGGAAGTATAAACACCTACCCAGATGGTTTCTCTTCCGGAGACAAGACCAGATCTGTTCTGGGGTGCTTCAAACAATGGGAAACCTTTTCTAGGACTTAGTGGAACAATAAATTCAGAGGGAAGGGACTTGTTTAAAGAGAGTGACCATGGGCAGTGCAGGGGACAGGAAAGCACAGAGGTGCAAGTCAGGCTGGGACCTCCACGTCAGGAGTTCACACCGGACCTCGGCAAACACCAGAAAGCGGCATCTGCTCTAGCGCTTGAAGTTCCTCTCATGTGACTTAAGGAGGAGGATCTGGTTTTCAGTCCTTGTTTACCCCATGGCTAGGTGTCCTGGTGTTGCAGACTGGGTTCTGTAGGACCAACACTGACAAGTTGGTAGTACCCGGTGTCTGTGAGGGGAGGACGGTGTTGGAAACACACGATGTCTGTGAGGGGAGGACGGTGTTGGGAGCACACGGTGTCTGTGGGGGGGGGACAGTGTTGGGAGCACACGGTGTCTGTGAGGGGAGGACGGTGTTGGGAGCACACGGTGTCTGTGAGGGGAGGACGGTGTTGGGAACACACGGTGTCTGTGAGGGGAGGATGGTGTTGGGAGCACACGGTGTCTGTGAGGGGAGGACGGTGTTGGGAGCACCCGGTGCCTGTGGAGGGAGGGCGGTGTTGGGAGCACACGGTGCCTGTGAAGGGAGGGCGGTGTTGGGAGCACACGATGTCTGTGAGGGGAGGACGGTGTTGGGAGCACCCGGTGCCTGTGGAGGGAGGGCGGTGTTGGGAGCACACGGTGCCTGTGAAGGGAGGGCGGTGTTGGGAGCACACGATGTCTGTGAGGGGAGGACGGTGTTGGGAGCACACGATGTCTGTGAGGGGAGGGCGGTGTTGGGAACACACGATGTCTGTGGGGGGGGACAGTGTTGGTAGTACCCGGTGCCTGTGAAGGGAGGACGGTGTTGGGAGCACACGATGTCTGTGAGGGGAGGGCGGTGTTGGGAGCACACGGTGCCTGTGAAGGGAGGGCGGTGTTGGGAGCACACGATGTCTGTGAGGGGAGGACGGTGTTGGGAGCACACAGTGTCTGTGAGGGGAGGACGGTGTTGGGAGCACACGGTGTCTGTGAGGGGAGGGCGGTGTTGGGAGCACACGGTGTCTGTGAGGGGAGGACGGTGTTGGGAGCACACGGTGCCTGTGAGGGGAGGACGGTGTTGGGAGCACACGGTGCCTGTGGAGGGAGGACGGTGTTGGGAGCACACGATGTCTGTGAGGGGAGGACGGTGTTGGGAGCACACGGTGTCTGTGAGGGGAGGACGGTGTTGGGAGCACCCGGTGCCTATGAGGGGAGGACGGTGTTGGGAGCACACGGTGCCTGTGAGGGGAGGTTGCCTTGGTAGCAAAGGAGTTCCCTGTCAGCTGGTTCCTAGTTTTCTGGCCTGATGGTTTTGAAATGCCTGGCAATCATCCTCACCACTTCCCTCCCCTGCTCCTGCTTTAGCTCTGCTTCTGGTAACATGCTCTCTGCTGGGTCACAGTGACGTCATGATTTAGTTTTATTTAAGGAAAGGAACATAATTTCCCTTCTTCCACTATTTCTGTGTGATTTGGCCATAAGGCCTTAAAGTCAGGGCATAGGGAGGGGGCCTTAAAAAAGAGACACAGGCTGAGTCCTTGCAAGAAGAACCCTCTGGCCTCAGGGACTCCAGTGCCTTGCAGATACCCATCCTTACCTTGAAGTCTGGATGCAGCCTGGCATGAAACCCACATGACCCGTCCTTTCTCCATGTCAGCAAATAGATGTAAATGTCTTATTATCAATAATGAATCAATAATGAAATAGCAATAGGAATCATGCCTCACCAGACAGATTCTGCAAGCCATGGACCTCACAGGGGCTTGGTGTGAGAAATAGCTTAAAGATTCTCAGCTCATCTTCTCCCACAAACCCTTGACTCTCTCCTCAAAGTGCACTCCAAACAGTTGCTTGGACAAAAGGGAACAACTGGTGGCGTAAGAGCGGAAGGTCTGGACTTACCCCGAAAGGAAACAAGGCTTGATCCTCAGAGAAAGACGATTTCATGGAGGGGCGGGGGGCGCAGACATGGTTCATTTACAAGGTAGCTCAGAAACATCTTGGCCCAGAAAATAAACAATGGGACCAAAGCAGAAAGAAGTAGAAGTCACCCTGTGGGCCTCATAATGGCCACATCTGGAAAAGCTTGTGGACCACAAGAGTAGTAGCATTGGAACTCACTGAGTGGGGAATCCACAGCAAATAGCAGTGACACAGGAACTCACCGAGCGGAGAATGGGGAGATGCCTCCGCTGTCGTGCAAGCATGAAAATGTGAGTTTAGAGTCTCAGCTCCCACACAAAAGCTGCGCGTGGAAGGACATGTGTGTAGCCCCGTATGGGCAGCAGCGGGTACAGAGGCAGGCAGATCCCTGAAGTCACTGGCCAGCTAGTCCAGCTCAGTTAAAGTACAGTGAGACTGCCTCAAAAAAGTACTGTGAAGAGTTGTTGAGGAAGGTGCTCAATGTTGACCTCTGACCTCTATACACATGCACACACACGTACTTCCACAGCCCACAGAACACCGCCCCCCCCCACGGAAACCCACTGAAGGAAATGGAAACTCCCGAGTCTACACTAACATAGATAAATGAACAAACAGGATAGAAGGAATAGTCTTTCTTGCCTTATCTCAAATGCAGATGGAATGTTGGAATTAGAAAATCACCGTCTTGTGCAGAAGAAACTGTCGTGAGGAATAAGATCTGCATATTAGCTTCAAAGACTCTTTCTCCAAGACCCTCTTTAACCACAAAGGATGGAGTAAAACTCTGTGGTAAAGACACAGATAGCTATCACCTTCATCAGCTGATCAAAGTTAACACCCGCCCCCCGAAGTTGAGATGAGTGATGCCGTGTGCCTCCTGATCTGGTGCACGGAGAAGGACAGCTTCCTGGATGTGGTGTGCCTCCCCGAACCCACCAGCAGAATCTAATCACAAGGAAAAGACTACACGTAAGTCAAACTGAGACCGTCTGCAAAATAACTGACCTGCAATCTTCCAAAATGTCACTGTCATGAATGTCAAAGACGCATGGGGGAGGGGCTGTCACATACTGATGGGGACCAGAAGAAAAAGGTGTCAGTAAAGGCTAGAATGCTACTGGAGTGAACAGGGCTGCAGGTTAGACACTGTAAGACTGCTGCTGAACTTCTCTTCTCTTTTCCTTCCGTCTTCCTTTCTTCTTCTCTCTCTCTCTCTCTCTAAATATATATATATAAAATTTTTACTTCTTTCTTTTTCTCACCTTTTTTTGAGAACTGGACCCTTTACATGCTAGACAAGTGCTCTAATACTGAGCTACAATTCCAGCTTGACAGTAAATGCTTTGATTTTGTGTGTGGCTGGATAAGAAAATGCTCTTATCTTTATAAAGTGCACACTTGAAAACTGAAGGGTGACTAGTCACCTGTGTATCTAACTTACCAAACAATATAACAAGTTAATGTGCACAGATAAAACAAAGAAACAGCAATCGGAGAGAATAAAACACTTAATAATTTTGGACACAGAGAAAAGGACTTTTGTATTCTTTTCTCTAGGTTTAAAATTACATGTTTATGTAATTAAAATTAAAGTTCCAGGGGATCTGAAGCCCTCTTCTGGCCTTTGCAGGTACTACATGCACATGGTGTACACACAGACAGTCAGGCATAGACACACACGTAAATAAAAGCAAACCAGAATATTAAAAGAAAATAATTCCAAAGTAAAAAGTTGCAAAAAGAACATAAAACAATGAAGCTCTTCTAAGGGCCCTGGAAAGGGTGCTTGGAGGTCTGAGCTTTGGGAGGACCTGGAGGGTCAGATCCAGTATTCTGGAAAAGTGGGGTATTATGGGCCTGAATTAAGCTATTTCTGCTCTGGTTTATAGCTGCTTTCAGGAGCCGGCTATTTGGAATCCTGGGAATGAAGCTTTTCCAGAGCCTGCATGGGTGAAGCTGGTGATATTTACATTGCCGTGTCTAAGGCACAGTCATGACTGTGGGCTGTCAGCCTACTGTGATGGGGCCTGGTTTCATGTTATCAAACACTGGTATGGGCACATTATACACTTCTTACCTAAGTTGTGGGAAACACCAAACACATGATTGACTTATCCCATTTTCCCCATGAGAAAGCTGAGTTTCCCCACGAGAAAACTGAGGTTGGGTGAGGCTGGAGTTCTTCTGTTGGTCCCCCTCCTAAGCTCCAGCCCTATGGACATCCCTGGGTCCGCCCACTGGGTCCTCCATGCTCTTCCATTCACCTGACCTGATTTAATTCCCAGCTAATTGATCTTTTGACTGAGTCAAGATGAAGTCAAGATCTCCTGCCTCTGAATCTTGGGTTCACTGGTAGTTAGACAGC
Source organism: Peromyscus eremicus (assembly GCF_949786415.1). Taxonomy (NCBI): domain Eukaryota; kingdom Metazoa; phylum Chordata; class Mammalia; order Rodentia; family Cricetidae; genus Peromyscus; species Peromyscus eremicus. The sequence continues at coordinate 50,494,246 of NC_081422.1, forward strand.
AGCTGGGCTGAAGTCAGCTTTGCCTTCCTGTGTTCTAACCAAATTAATACCGAGCCAGCTGAAGAGCTGAACAATGCATGGGGGCTCTCCCAAGGAACAGGTGCCAAGAATGGAGGAAGAAGTCAAATGGAACAGACTAGAAAGGGTGCTGCTGGAGGCAGCCAGTATCCTTCCCTTCCCTGTCAATCAGGTCAGGTCAGCTGCTAAGTCTCAACGCTGGGCCTCAGATCCCCATCTGGGAAATGAAGCGGTGAGGGAAAGGCTGGAGTTCTGACCTTAGGCTGAACGTCTGACACCTGACATCAAAGGGTCTAGGCGGGGACATGGTCTCTTATGTGGCACCATTTGTCACCCTCCAGATAATCTCTGCTGGAGGCGGTGAGTCTTGGGATTCACATTCCTCACTCCTGTCTGCCTTCTAGGGCTCTCTGTTCCATGACCTTGACAGCTGCCAATGGGCCACTTTGCACATCTCTGGTGGCTTTCAAGAACCCTCGTGACAGACAATGCTATAGAAATTCCGTCATGGTCTCTGTGGCTGCAAGAGAGTGGATCTGAAGGTTCAGGAGGGCGGGGCGAGAAGAAAGAAGCCTTACTTTTACAACGCTGTCCCCAAGGCAAACTGAAATCCTGTACTGACACCACAGTTTGAGGACCAAGGGTCACACCCTCAGCCCACTGGCGACCCTGAGGCAGAGTCTCCATCTAAGATCCCAGCTGCTCACCATGACTGTTGACCTCCTCAGTTGCTTCTCAGCTGGGAACTCACTTCCTCCTCATTTTGTCCCTGCCTAGGTCCTGGCTCCTCAGCACAACAGGGACAAAGAGCACAACGTGACTCAACCAGCCAACCGGCCTCTCTAAGCCACGGTGTCCTTCTCTGTGGAGTAGGATGACGAGGCCTCACAGAGTGTGTGACGTGCTTAGCTCCAGGCCTGATGCAGCCAGAGCTCGGTGGGCCGGCCGTCTGTTACTGCTGAACTTAGTCTCAGCTGGTCGAGTTGATCATGTCCCTGCTCTCCGGCTTAGGCTTCCGGCTTACTCCCCAACAGACTCGCTCTGTCCTGTACATTCTACTGTCCGACAATCAGCATTATTTCTACTGTTCATGTCCCCAGACAGGGGGGAGCTGTTATTTTCACTGGGTACACTGCAGCGGGTCTCTTTTCATTCTGGGGCAGGGCAGAGTGTTCCCTAGAACATAGAATGTAGACCTTGGACCACCTAGAAGAATACCACAGGCATCTCCTCCAGGAACAGTGGACCACCTTGACCAGGTACTGGAATGTCCCAGATCAGCCATAGGCAGCATACCCATCCACAGACTACACAGCCTGCCAGGAATTCCCTGCTGGCCACAGCCGCCTGGCATTGGAGGGATATTCCACCAGAGCAGAGGCTCCCCTCCTTCCAGGAGATGCATTATCAAGGCATTATTATATAGGCACCGAAAGGGATAAAATGATTGCCATTATCAAATGAAGTGAAGGGTGCGGACCTCCTCACTCCCTAGATGTCACTAAGGAGTTTTCAGGGCCTCCTTTGCTCCAGTCTCCTCCCCCTCTTCAGGGTTCCAAGCTCTTGCTTCAGACTCTCCCTCCAGCTTGGCATCAGCTCCACCAATGAAGGTTGTTTCCATGACAATAGCCCCTCCTCCAGCCTCTGAGAAGTCGTCACACTGATATTGTCTTGCCTGCGTTTTGTCCTATGCAGTCTATCGCTTGGCTTTCTTGAAGAGGAGACAAGAGTAATATCTGAAGGGAAGTAGTTGGGCCAAGACAGAGGCTGGGGTAGGGAGGAAGAACCTGCCAAGCAAAGAAGAGGGCCTGGAAAACGGATCTGGGATAGAAGAGAAAGAAGCAGGATAGCAAACCAAAAGAAAGTGCAGGAGAGAGGAAAGTTTTGAAAAGCAAGCTGAGGTTAGGTCATGCAGGGTCTGTAGGCTAAGTAGTGACAATGACCATGGGCCTAAGAACAACATCCTTCACATAGAGAAGGAACAGCCCAAGAGTGGCCAGATTTGAGTCTGAAGACATCACTCTGCTGTACAGAGAGCAGGCAGTGGTGAGCAGGGATAGCTTCATGAATGCACAAACACCACTGCATGGAGCCTGATGCTCAGAAATGAGCTTGTCCAGGGTCTGGTGCTCTGACACTGCTGTCTTGAAATTCCAAATAATATCATATTATCATTGAGTGTTTTCAGCTAAATTAATTGATCATGTATAATACTTTCTGTGTGGTGTGTGTGTGTGTGTGTGTGTGTGTGTGTGTGTGTGCTGTGTTTGAGAGCGTGGGCACATGCTACAGAACAGGTGTGTAAGTCAGGATGGCTTGTGACAGAAGAAGGCTCTCTCCTTCTACCATGTGGGTCCTAGGGGGTGACTTTAGGTTCTCAGGCTTGGTGGCACCCATCTTTATCAGCTGAGCCCTATTGCTGGTTTGTATGATTTGTCAGGAGCAGTCTGGTGTAACAGTGACGCACACTTCAAGGACTATCTCCATGTGCGGTAGCCTCCTACTGCTCCACTTGGGCTGGTCTCCTCTCCTCCTTTCCTGCCTAGATTCCTTCTGCCTACAGCAAGGATCCAGCTGCTGGTTTCTAGAGAGTCGGGGTTAGGAGTATGCCCAATAGCATCTCAGGATGGGCTGTGGCAGCTGTCCCTGGCCCAGACAGACAGCACATGACATATTCCGCAGAAATACTTTCATTCCACGTACCTAATGCATCCTTGCCTGTTTGCGACCCCCTTGGGGATTGCCTGTCCACCGTAGACTGAGGAGTCAGGTCATGACCAACGGAGATGCCTGGCTCAACTTCCCTGTCCCCAGCAGATCACAGGCCAGTCTGGTACTGGGCAGAAAAACTCTGAACTTGATAGATCTCAGCGTGTCTTCTACAAATATCCATCCCCAAGGGAGTGCAACTTTAAACAGTAAATAAAAACACCACAGGTATTGAGACTCCCCAAATGTCTACCAGTGGCATTGTCTCTGTTGCTTCCATGGCTCAAAGGATGGACAGAGTGGCTTAAGCGCTGAATCCCACCAGGCAGTTGGCTGTGCCAATCAATGCTGTAACAGCTGAGTTTGTGATTTATTTTTAGTCCTTGGACCTGTAACTTCTTGAGTTCTTCAAACATACGTGTTCAAAATGCTATGTCAAACAGTCTGGGCTGGCCTGGGGCACAGCTGCCTAGACTTCAAGGCAAACTGTGTTTTGAAGCAGCAGGAACGGTCATTAAAGAGCTGTGATTTTCAAGCCCAGATCCCCTCCCTAAGGACCGGGTTTGGTGTGGGCGATGGCTGGTGAGGGAGGAAACCGGGTTAACATGCCGTTCCAGTTTTTGAAGGCTTCCTGCAAATCTCTGTGCTATTCTACATCCTTCCATCTATATTCCACCAGTTCGCTTGTCCTGCATGGTGGCACCTTCCAGGCCTTATTGTCCTTGTAACCCGCCCTCCCTCCTTGTGACCCACCTCCTCATCACAACACTGTCTTCCAGTCCCACCCCATAAGGAGAAATCTTCCTGGAACTTGTCTTTTGGTCTGCAATTCCCTTAACAAAGAAATCAGGCCTGTTCCCCTCCTGGCAGACATGGCCCAGCAGGGCCTGAGAGGAGATGGTGTCCAGCAGCCTTTGTGGATCTAAACTGAGGAGAAGGCCTCATGGTCACTGTGACTTACTCAAGCATCTGTAACACCCCCACGGGGTCAGTTCTCACGGCAACAGTGCTAAGTGCTACCTACTCTTAGCCAGAGTTCAATTCCTGGCACCTGTATTAGGAAGCTCACAACTGCCTGTAACCCCTGCTCCAGAGGATCAGACGCCCCCTTCTGGCCTCTACAGGTATCTGTGCACATATAGGACACACACACACACATATACATACAAACAAAAATAAAACATAAATCCTTTAAAAAAGATGCTTATTACCTCAAGTCCCAGGAGTCTAGCACCAGAGACTTCCAGCACCAGGCTCACTGTGTTTCTTCTTGGGGGGCTGTTTAAGGAAGCCTGGCTGTACCTCTCTCTAAGCCCTGTTTGTGTAACCCCCACTTGGGAGTGCAGCTGCCTGATCAACCCAGTCGGTCCTAAGGTAAGCCTCCGTGAGGGTGGTGATTTGTGGACAATCTCTGACTCATCTTTTTCACCAACCCACCCTGGGCTCAGGACTCCCAGAAGCCTCTTCTGCTGAGTGGGCAAACCCTGTCTTAGGATTGTGTTCCCTGGGATCTGCTCTACAAAGAGAAATTCCAGAGGTATTTTTGATACAAGATACTCTTCCACGGACTGGAGGTGGCTGATAGGGGAGGCTGAGGCTCTGAGTCTGAAGGTCAGTCAAGGTCCTTCAGCTACTAAAGAGAAGGACCCACATTAAAGAAAAGCTGAGCCAGAGCCGGGGCTCCAGACTCCTGTCTCTCTGTCTCTCACAATCATGGACTGAAGCTGGAATGGGTGAAGATGTGCACAGGTACCAGGACCCATGCCACACCAGGCTGAGCCCGCGTTAGCTGGTCACCTGCTCACTCCACCTCTGTGCTCTCACAGCCCCTGGACCACAGCCGAGTCTGCTCCATACTGTGAGCAACTTAAAGGTGGGACCTGGTCTGAGGCATCAACTGCTAAGGTTAGAATGAATTGGGGGTGTCCTAGACCTGGGTGAGACCCCAAGAACCTATCCTCTTGTGGCTTGAGCAGACGGGCGATAGCCCCAGGATTCCTAAATTGATGGTTCTAAGGCTAAACTGGGCCAGGACCTGAGCAGGCATCAGGGTGGCAGGTGGCAGGCGGGGCTGCACAGGAGAACGGGGCTGCAGCTCTACTTCCTGTGGGTTGGAGCCCTGCGCCTGCCGGGGGGAGGTTGCACAAACCTTCCTGTGCAGGCCTCAGGCTGCCTGCCTGCCTTCCTGGCCTGTGCACATCCTGCGTCTCTCCCACTCTCTGCCTTCCACCTGGGCTGCCTGCCCTGGGCCTCAGCCTGTGTCCTCCATCACCGGGGCTGGCAAGGGCCTGGGCTGAATATCGTGGTCCACCCTCCCATCGCTGGGCTGGGCTCCTTCCTCATTTCGCTGCTGATTCTAGCCCCAAACAAAACAGGTTGGGCCTTTTTCCCTCCCTCCGGCAGTTGTCTCTGGCTTGTGGCTGCCTTCTGAGCTTGCAGACGGCGCCGACTGGAAGCAGGAGGGAGGGCCTGGGCCAGCCGCGCTGGGACTGTGCCGGGCTCCTGGCTCCTGGCCCATGTTCAGCCCTGCTTGAGGCAGGAGTGCAAGCATTTGACACAAGAGACGCCTGAGGATGATGGCCCAGCTGCAGTTCCGAGATGCCTTCTGGGTGAGTGGAGTCGGCTGGGGGCGGTGAGCTTGCGGAACAGGTCCAGTCGGGCAGAAGTGACCTAGGACGGTGGCGTAGAGGTGGCAGCCCTGTGAAGGGAGTTTTCTCATAAAAGTTGTGCCTTGACTTTGGTCTTAATTATCATAGAGGTGGCCTGAGCCACAGCCTCTACTGACTTGGGACCCCGGCTGAGATAATGATTTCTCTACAGACATCATCCCCAGAGCTGGCAGAGGGATGGCCTCTGTGCTCACAGGCCCATTCTCCTCCGGGACATGCAGCCCCAACAGCAGAGCTTACCAGGACAGTCTAATGGAGGACTTGAGGAGGACACGAGGGGAGGGGAGGGGGACCACAAGGGACACGTCAGCAGCCTTGGCCGGCCGGCATTAGGCCACCTTTTGTTCAGTTTGGTTCCCGGCTTTATATGGGCTGCGTAGGTCATTTTTTTTTCTCTCTGGGCCTCAGTTCCTACATCTGTATGATGCAGGTAAATACAAATAAACATTGGAAGATCACTGAAGGTGATCTGATGTGGTCAAGCCCTGGCCCATTGCTGATGTCATTTCTCTTTATCTCACCTCTGACCCCCTGCACACCTCAGGTCCTAAAGAAAGCTGCCGGGCTAGGCAGCTCCCTGCTTGTCTTTTTCAAATTCGGCACAGGTGTAAATGAAATCTTTTCACCCATGAAAGAAGGAAGCCTGGCTAGTGAGGGCAGTAAGGGGCCTGGCCCGGGCCACAGAGCTACCTCACCCCTCCTGTTTTTGCAGCTTCAGCTTTTCCTCTCCCCCCCACAACTCCCCCACTCCACCCCAACTGTCCTCTCTGGTGCTTGGAGACAAGTTGAGACCTTTTGGTTAAAGCTGGGGAAGGGTTTCTTCTGAGGGTGACACCGCCAAGCCCACAGGGGACTCTCTAGATTTCTCACTCATGCGAATTTCTCACTCACGGGATTCCAAGCCTCAGCCTGGGTCCCTTCCCGGGCCGCAGCCAGGAGGATGAAAGCTAAAAAAGCCATCCTTTCTTCCTTCCTTTCCGGCCAGCTTTACTTGAGGCCCACGCTAGAGTGTGAGTGACCTTCCTCCCTTGAAACTGACTGTACAGAAGACACAGGACCTTGCCTGGAGAGGGCACCTTGTGCCTGCCTGGGCCTCAGTTTCCCTATCTTTACAAAGAGAGTGTAGGACCAGTCCACAGCTATGGATGGAGGCAACTGGTTGCCCATCTCATTCACCAGGGCTTCATTTGCTCAAGCCGACAACCAGAATCCAATTCCTGCTCTGATTTGGAGCTCTGCAGCCAGGGAAAGCCACGGACCCTAACCATTGTACCCCACTATCTCTATCCCAACCCCACACTCCTGGGCTCACCTTCCCTAGATCAAAGCTGAGGGGATCAGTAGCCCCAGGGGCAGGACCCAGGCAGAAAGACAGTCTATAGGGCATCAGGGTGTGGCTCAGTGGCAGCAGCAGCACCCTAGGGCTGCTTCCTGGGTGGTGTCACACCCACACCCTGTGCTTGCCACACCTCTGGGCTGCTGCAAGCCTCAAGGTCTTCAGGCACCTTCTCATCTCCATGGCTGGCTTCCTGGGCCTGGGTTAGGAGAAGCGTCCCAGGGATGGCAGAGCAGGGACAGGGAGGAAAGTGGACAGTGGGGACCTGTCACACTGCCCTGGGATCCTGCAACCCGGCAGCACACTCTTTGAAAATAGTCTTAGGCCTGGAGCCGTGGCATATACCTGTACTTTCGGCTCAGGTCAAAGTAAGTTCAAAGCCAGCCTGGTCTGCATAGTAAAAGTATGTCTCCAATAAGGGGGGGAAACCAAGGCAGTGAGTGTGGTGGGGGAGAAAGAGAGAAAATGACATCTAGCCTTTTTTTAAAAAACTGAAATTTTATGTGTATGGGTATTTTGCCTGAATGTGTGTCTGTGCACCATGTGCATGCAATGCTTGTGGAGGCCAGAAGAGGGCGTCAGATCCTCCGGAACTGTAGTTAAAGATGGTTATGGGAGCAGGCATTAAACCCAGGTCATCTGGAGGAGCAGCTAAGGCTCTTAGCTGTTGAGCCGTCTCTCCAGCCCCAACATCTAGTTTTTAAGTAGTGGAAGGAAACCTCTGAGCTGGATGGAAAGTATGTAATATCAGAACACATCATTGATCTAGCAACTTTGTCCATCCTGACCGCAAATGGGAACCAGCCATATTTTTTAACTTTCTTTTCATTTATTCTTTGTATCTTTCATATCATGTCTCCACATCCTGTCTCCCGATTTCACTCATCTCCCTCGCCCCCCCCCCCATGAAGCAAAATAAAATTTAAGAAAAGAAAGTGGGGGGAGGAAGAGAGGGAGCATCTCCTCAAGGAAGCTGCCGTGTGGCACAGTGAGTCACGCGGTAAACCCCTTTATCCATCGACTTTTACATGCAGGAGTTCATCCCAAAGAATCATTGGTCTGGTTCTTGGCCCCTAGTCTCAACCACACCATTGCCGCTGGGCCCTCGCTGGGACTCTCCCTGGACATCCAGTTGCTGTCCTGTGTCGTGGAGATTTTGCAGCCCTGAGTCTGAAGGACTGACCCTCCCCCCCTCCCCCCATGCTCCAGGAAATCACAGATGGGGTGGATGTTGGGGTGGGCCAACACATAACCCTGGTTCTGGGCCTGGGTAGCTGCAGGGTTGGTCAGCCCGCCAGCTCTCCCTGTCTTCACCACCAGGGTGAGCTCTCCAGCACTGCCCTGGCTAGTTCACCCCTGGCAACAATGAGCAAGGGGCGAGGCCATTTCTCTCACTTTCACATCCTCAGGTTGGTTCTCCCACATTTACACCTTCAGGGCCAGCTCTACTGTGCTGGCCAGGCAAGGTGTAGGGGCCGCTTCTCCCAAGTGCTGCAGCTGATGAGGGGCAGGGACAGCTCTCCCACCTGCCTCAGACATCGATGGGAGGGCATCTCTCCCCGACCCCTGCCCCCAGATGGAAGATGAGGGGTGGGGTTAGGTCTCCCACGCTCATGTTCCCGGAGTTGGCTCATCTATCAACACGATCAGCTCCGCTGTGCTGCCCAGACAAGGGGCAGGGCCCACTTTCCCGAGTGTTGCAGCTGTAAAGGGGCAAGAGTGAAGGGCATCTTTCCCTCATCCCCACCACCACACTGCAGATGAGGGAGGCAGTATTGACCAGCAGTATTTTTAACATCAGTTCATAATAAGGAGGGAAGCAAAGGTTTCCTAGGAATTAAAGATGTCGTTATGAAGAGCTATCATCAGAACTCATATACTTTACTTATAGGAGATGCCCCAAAGCTGTGTGTGTAAGAATGGATGCACGTGTGCCATGGTGTGTGTGGATCAGACGATGGTCTCTGGTGTTAGTCCTCCCTTTCACCTGTGGAGACAGGGGCTCCTCGTTTGCTGCTGTGAGCACCTGGTATCCATCCGGCCCTTGGGCTTCCAGGAACTCTGTCTCTCTTTCCAATCTTGCCTTAGGCACTCTGGGATTATAGACATGAGCTGCTCCGGATTTTATGTGAGTTTCGGGATTCAAACTTCAGCCTTTATACTTACGTGCAAGGCACTTGCTATCTCCCCTGCCCCACCCTGAAGACTTTAACAGGCCCCACAAAGTTTATTTACCCACAATTTGAACAGTGGTGTAGAGGACTATCCTCCCAGACAAACCGCCACAATCTTTATGAGTTCAGCTGGGCCGAAGATCGTCTCTGCTGGCTTGTTGCGATTGGTTCTCTTGAAAGGAAGGGCCTGGAGAGCCATGACACCCTCACCTGAGTAGCTGGCTCCCTCGCTCCCAGTTGTCTGCAATTTTGTCCTAATTACACACGGCCTCGCCTCGGGTTCTGGGGAAAGGGCCAGAGCGTATACACAGGGAAGGGCTAGGGGAGAGGTTCCGTCCGTGAGGTCATGGGTGAAGTTGTCATCCCTGCTGGGTGCAGCTCTTCTGCTGGCTGCCTTAAGATCGTCCACGCTCCTGCCCATGACCTCTCATCCGTTGCTCAGTAAGTAAGCTCATTGGTTCTCTTCTGTGAAACTCAGTAGAGTCCCATCGCAATTGGTCATTGGGACCATGGGAGGAGAGGGTAGACGTTGTTTATGCCTCCATCTAGGGAAGGAATTTTAATAAGTGTGTCCCATGGGGCCTTGTAGATACAGTCATTAGTAGAGGTCTGTCTGGGGCCTGATTCACAGCCGGTGACAGATAAACATCTGTGGACCTGAGCTGCTAGAGACAGTCTCACCTGGTAGCAATGGAGACAGAAAAATTATAGAAAACAGATATAATAGACTGGGCATGGTGGCACACACCTGTAATCCTGTGTTTGGGAGGTGGAGGCAGAGGGATAGCAAGTTTGAGGATAGCCTGGGCTACAAAGGAAGCTGTAGGCTAGCCTGAGATACACAGCAAGGCCCTGTCTCAAGTCCTCTCTCGTAGCAAAAGCAGATATGATGACTTGGAAGTGGTGAGACGTTTGGCATGGGAACAGCTGTCCAGTCCCTCATTAGCCATGCATTACAGTCCATCCATAGAGCCCCCACGGCACTGGGGGCCTGCATCCAAGGCTGGCTGCTGTGGGGGTGAGTTGGGGCGGCTGGCCACAGCGAGGAGGAGAGATGGCTTGATTTCTGTTCTACATTCACCTGATAAAGAACATTGCAGATCTACAGGTAATTTGTGGCTGAGCCTCAGAGCAGGACCTGTCCTGTGAGACCAAATTGAGACCAAGAATACCCGCTTCCCCCACTGAGAGGGCTTCATACCCTATAGACCCTGCTCAGCACTGGGTCACAAGTTTAAGAAAGTCCAGGCCACCACAGCCTCAGATGCCGGTGACCGTGAATGTCCCAGGGCCCACTTGCCTTCCTGAACTCATTTTTCCTTTGGTTTCCTTTTCTGTGTTCTGTGTGTGTTTCTCAAAATTACATTTTAATTTATAGGAGGGCTCACCCACCATGGCATGCCAGTGTAGATCAAAGGACATCTTACAGGAGTTATTTCTCTTCCTTCCACCACGGAGGTGGGGATCAAATTCGGGTCCCCGGCTCGGCAGTAGTCACCTTTACCCACTGAACTGTCTTATCAGCCCCTACAGAGAGTTTTGGAGTAGAATTCTGTGCTAAATGATCTAAGACTGACCTTTAAGTTTTATTTCCACGATCTAAATGAGATTATCTTGCCTTCAAGGTGTCACAGTCCAGTTGGAGAGCTTGAGGGCCCCAAATGATTGGGCCAGGCAGGGTATGCTTTCAAACAGCAGTGACTTCTCTCCCTGGCCTCTCTGCTCACTGGGACCTGTACAGCCAATGGCCTTTGCAAAGGAATTCTTGGGTATTGTTCTAAGAGAGAAAATCTATTTCTGAGCCAGATTTTCGTGAGCTCCATCTGATCTCTTTGGGGATAGTTGAAAAGTAGGTGTGAAAGAGACTGAGGCCGGCATGCTGGCATGGGCCCTCACCTCCTGTTTGGGAGCTAAGGGACACAGATGAGCTTTTCCCTCTAGTGCATGATCATATCTCATCCTTCAAGGCTGGGCCTGTTCCTTCCCTGTGTGCCCCCTTAGCTGTGGGTGCCTCTTCCCCTTCCCAGTCCCGAGACTCTGAGTTTCCCCATTTAGGCTGAGAGAGGAAAACCAAGGGGCCCCATCAGTGTGGCCTAAAGCCACTTGTCCCCTCTCTAGGACCTGTCTACCGTGGTGCCAAGATAGTTTGCCATTTGCCATGCTCTTGACAGACTGCCCTGGGCTGTTAAAGCTTTGAGTATGTCTTCTTAAAACAAAAACAAAAACAAAACATAAAATCAATGAATATAAGACCCAAAAAGGAAATTGGGAATTGAGAAAAAAATTAGGGAAGAGTACCCTTATACCACACCACACAAGCAGTACTAGTTGGCTATATATGATTTAGTTTACATAGGTATGCTAGGTGCATAATTTTGTATTCTCTCTTTTTCTGTTTCTACTATTTAAATTTGTATTTTAAACTGTGGTAAAATACACATATAAAATATATCAACTGGATACTAGCCTCTTGGATGTAGCAGTCAGTTGAAGAATTTGTCCTTGGATATTTGTATAAAACCACTGAGACAAAAATTCAAAACGTGTGCTACTTAACAGGAAATCGTTCTGATATTCACAATAAAGGGAACCGAAAGCATTGTTTCCCAATCTACTGTGCCACATAGTTGGCCAAATATGAATCAAGCATATCACAATCTGCTCATCTCAGAGTCTGGCATTCTTTTCACAATGACGTATGTACTTGGGAGGCTGAGGCAGGAGGACTGTGGGTTTGATTACTGTGGACTACATAAGGAGTCTGAGTCCTATCTGACTACACAGTGAGACCCCTCTCCACACCACAAAAATGAGAGGCCATGAAGCAAAAGCTGGGATCACTGTGGCTAATCTGAGCATGGAGGAGCCAGTGGGAGGCAGAATGCTATTACACACAACCCAGGGACTGCAGGGGACGGTGGAGCCAGGCTGAACTACATATTGTGAAGCTGGCAGCAGAACCTGGGCCTAATGGTTGTCCACGAACTACCAGCAGCTGGCTGATGGGTGGTAGCCATGATACCAAAAGGCTGCATTTCCCTGTAGGGATTTGACTGGCAGGGCAGGGAAAAATTCAACTGACCCCATCTATTTGTCATCTTAACTCTCCTTCCCCCCAGTTCTGTAGCCCTGGCTGTCCTGTAACTCACTCGGTAGACCAGGCTGGCCTCAAACTCAGAGATCGGCCTGCCTCTGCCTCCTGAGTGCTGGGATTAAAGGCGTGCGCCACCACTGCCCGGCTCATCTTAACCATTTTTTAAATTATACAATTCAGTTGTGTTAGGAATATTCACATTGTGGTATGACCTTTTTTAGCATGAACCTCTGGACACAACTGAGCCTTCCTCATATTCAACAGCGACCATAGTGAATAGCAACACAGTTCTTCAGCTTTTGGATTTGGTGGACAGGCTATAATTTACTTATCCAGTTCCCTAGTGTTGAACTCTTAGGCTGCTGCAAGCTGTTATTCTGGCCAGTGATACAAGGGATTTTTGAATATAAAGATTTTTCACTTGGAGATTATTTCCTGGGGATAGATGTCTGAGACAAACCTCTGCTTTAAAGAATGGATCAGCTACTCCTTATACTGGGTCGCTTTGCCCAGACTTAATACATGGGGAGGTGCTTCGTCTTATTGCATCTTGACATGATGTGTTTTGTTGATATCCGTGGGAGACCTGCCCTTTCCTAAACAGAAACAGAGCGGGAGTGGATTGGGGGGGGGGGGCAGATAAGGAGTTGGAGGAGGGCCTGGGAGGAGAGGAGGGAGGGGTAACTACAGCCTGTGATGTAAAATAAATTTATTTAAAATAAAATAGAGTGGGTCAGCCCCTTCCTGTTGGGGTGAGCAGCTGCTTTTGGACCTCATAAAATCCTCTGGCTAAGGAGGTTTTCACAGCAGCAGGGCAGATCCAAGTGACTTGGAAGGGTATGGGCCTGTGGGGGACAAACCAAGCCAACAAAGCCTTGAGGAAGGACTTGGAGCAGGGCAGGACTTCATTACCTTAGGTCAGTGGCCAGTGGCTCCATGTGAGCCAGGGCCTAGGAAGCCACAGGGGCTTGTAGAGAGGGCAGGACATGAACCAGGAGGCTCTGGTGTCTTAGCCTTGGCTGTCACCTCCCACATCTCCCTGCAGTGACTGTTGGAAGGAATGGGGATGGATAGTCTGAAAAGGCCTGTAAGATGTGATACATACATACATACATACATACATACATACACACATACATACATGCGCATATATAAAACTAGTGTGTGTGTGTGCGTGTGTGTGCGCGCGCGTGCGTGCGTGCGTGTGTGCAGGATGCTGGGGGCCTCATATGCAACCTGTTGTGAAAAGTTGGGGGTCAGTAGAAACCAGCATAAGCATGTCTTCACAGCAAGACTCTCGGAGGGCTTCCCAGGGGATGAATGAATGTAGTCAGCTGCTGGAAGCATAAGAATAAAGAAACTGATGAGGGACAGGGCTAGGTGGCTGTGAGCATTTTCATAATATAAATGTATCTGCTACTGAGTTTTGAACCATGCCAATTTAACACTCAATGAGTTAAACAAATCAAAATGAAAAGGAGAATGTTCGTTTCAGTTTCCAAGAAGATTTTTCTTGGTCTTGGCTGCTGAAGTCATTCCTACAGGAACAGAGCAGCGCACCCCTTTGTACTAGCACCAAGATGGCTACTCCACATGTGTCCCCCACTCTAGCCTGCAAGGAGATCTAGTCAGTGGCTTCCTGGCTCCATGGTGGGAGCCAGGGCACAGGCAGCTCAGTGCCCTCTGCTCTTGGCTTCTAAGCTCGTTGGTTCTTGGTTCAGTTATAATCTGAGTGGGATGACCTTCTGGTCCCCACCCATGTTAAAACTGGTTTCTGTGGATTTGGTAGAGGTCAATTTTCTCCACTTTTTCTCATTCCAATGGAGTAGGGGGTGTGTTAACTTTTTGCAAATAAATATAGAGGACATACGTCACACACACACACACACACACACACACACACACACACACACACACAGGACATTTGAAAACAAAACCAAGTAATTTCTGCTTTCAAGCCCAGAAGGTATTTGAAGGCCAAGTTTGTGGTTTGATAGCATTACCTCTTGCAAAGGCTGTGCATGAGGGTAGCCAGAGACCAGCAACTTGGCATGGCTGTGCTCATTCAGCTGGCATGACCAGCTGTCTGAAGGGTTAGGAGACCACAGAGGTTTGCGGCTGTGCTGGGTCCGCTTTTTGTTGTTGTTTGGTTTTTTTGTTTTGTTTTGTTTTTTTGTTTTTGTTTTGGTTTTTTTTTTTTTTTTTTTTTTTTTTTTTGGTTTTTCAAGACAGGGTTTCTCTGTGTAGCTCTGACTGTCTTGGAACTCTGTAGCTCAGGCTGGCCTCGAACTCACAGAGATCCGCCTGCCTCTGCCTCCCGAGTGCTGGGATTAAAGGCGTGCGCCACCACCGCCCGTATTGTATTGGTTCTATCTTTTGCAGTGCCTGCCTATAGCCACTCCAGGGTGTCCTGGCTGCAGGATCCACTCTCTGGAGAAAACGTGAAGGCGCTTCTTGATGACCTGCTCTGCACTTTAGAAACGCAAACATTTCCCTGGCTCTTCTGGCATCTGCATAGAGCTAGAGCAGCCCCGGGAGGCTTGGGCAGGGGGCACAGTGCTTGCTTGGATATTAGGTGGTGGGGAGGATTTGGGAGCTAGGAGGAGGGCAGAGCAGAGGTGTGGAAAGAGGAGAGGGCACCGTGGACGTTGTGCAAAGCAGCTGGCAGCAGGCGAGCCCCGCTGGATTGTGAAAGGCTTCCATCCCTAAGGGGCGGCAGAGACACTTCCTTCTGCCTTCTAACCCGTTCCTTTGGTGGCTTCTTCCTCTAGTGCTAAATGGTCTGTGGTTGCAGGCTACAGCTGGACTGCCCTCCCACCTCACCCGAGCTGGCTGGCACCGCAAAGCACTCCAGGGGAAGGAACTTAGCCGGGAAGCTGAAAATGCCTTGACTTTGAGCTGCTACCCTCTGTGAAGGCCACTCCCTCACAGGCTCCGTTATTTCTGACTTCCAGATTTCCAGGGGAACAGGCTTTCCTGACGTCTTGCCTGGTATCACCCCCACTTGCTGGGTGGGCTTGGAGACAGTCATTTCTCTTTTTGAGCCCCACTTTGCTTATCTGTTTTGGAGCTATGAGTCACTATCACCTACAAACCGGCTTGGGGGAAGGGGAGGTTCTCGGCAGTGGTAGGGACCGTAGTGAGCTGGGCCAGAATGGGTCTCAGGGAAGATTTATAACTGCTTTCATGTCTCTTGAACATAAATCTTTCTAGAATGCCTCTTTAACTATGTCCCAAAATTACATTCTACCACCAGAGAGTTGTCTCTTTAGATTTAAATCACAAGATGACCCATGTCCTCTCCCTCAATTACACTAATGGTCTCATGAGATTGTTATTCCTTTTTTTAATGATTTTTTTTTTCAGTTAGGCACAGGGTGGGGGGCCCGGGAGCACACGTAACTGTAATCCAAGCATTGGAAAGGCTGAAATAAGAGAATCATGAATTCAAGACTAGCCTGGACAATATAGCAAGTCTGTCTCAAAATTAAAAAAATCCCAGCACTGGGGGGGCAGAAGCAGGCAGATCTCTGAGTTCAAGGCCAGCCTGGTCTACAAAGTGAGTTCCAGGACAGCCAGGACTGTTACACTGAGAAACCCTGTCTCGAAAAAAAAAAACAAAACAAAACAACAAAAACAAAAACAAACCATATAACTGCCACCTAACAACCGAGTTGGGGGGATGGTTCCATTGGTAATGTACCTGCTGGGCAAGCATGTGAGCCTGAGTTTGGGTCCCCAGCACCTGTTAAAAGCCAGACAGCATGCACCTGTAACCCCGGCACTGGGAGGGTGCAGGCAGGTGGATCCCTGAAGCTCCCTGGCCAGTCAGCACAGCCGAATGGATAAGCTCCAGGTTCAGTGAGGGACCCAGCCAAAAATAAAGTGAACAGCTGAGGAAGACCCTAAAGTTGACCTCTGGCCTCCATGTACAGGAAAATGTGCACACACATGGTCAAAGTACACACATGCCCTGCTACACACCCAAGAACTGCACACTTTAATGGGGCATCATGAAATGGGTTGATAACATTGTGTAATCATGAACACTTAAATGCTATCTTTTCTTCATTGTGAAACTTCAAAAAATCCTTATTTTCAGCTTTTCGGAATGAATTTACGGTATTATTAGAGTCTTCTGTTCCTAGTCTAGCTGTGCAGGGAGGAAACAGGCTGGTAGAGGGGGAAAAAGACTAGGAACTTGGACCCAAGTGGGCTCAGCTGCTGCTAGTGGGATTCTGGAAGGGGTGGTGTGTGATGATGCCTTACCCCTTGAGCAATGGGTGATGGAGCAGATAGGCGGGGCAGCCGCCCTTAGGTAATAGCCCCAGAGATTCGCCACCAGTGTGAGGATGGGGTGCCAAAAGGGACCCAGGGCTTCTCAGCTGCAGTGATAGGAATGGGAAATGGAACCACGGGGTGGGAGTGGGGGGAGAGAGAGCAATGGTTTGAGGCAGGTATCAGCTTGCTAGGTTCAACGGACCACCGGAAGGACTGTGTGTGTGGCCAGAAGGAAGGACTGAAGCAGCCAGAGGAGATAAGGTCAGAGAGAGAGCAGGGCCAGAGCTCTCAACC
The DNA here is from genome assembly GCF_949786415.1 of Peromyscus eremicus. Lineage (NCBI taxonomy): Eukaryota > Metazoa > Chordata > Mammalia > Rodentia > Cricetidae > Peromyscus > Peromyscus eremicus. Next base: position 50,510,821 of record NC_081422.1, read on the forward strand.
CCAGTGTCTGGCTACGGACAAATTAGGTCAAACTTTCTGGGGGTGGAGCCGACCTTAAATGTGTGGCCATGCCGGAATACCGCTGGAGCTCGTAGCTGTAGTGACGAGTCCTGTGGCCGATGGAGCATTCATTCAGCCTTTATCATTTGCATGGCTTCCTTGACTCCCCTGAGAGGCAGGTGAGTTTGAAGGTTTGGTGTCTGTGTGTTGGGTTTTTGTGGTAAATATATGTAGCACAGAACTGACAATTTTACCAGTATTAAGTGTGTCAGTCAGTGATATTAAGCATATTCAGTGTTTCTAGAATTGTTTATTGTCTGAACAGAAACTGCTCCCCCTAAATGATGTAATTCCTTCCCATCCCGCTCTGTTTGCTTTCCAGGGCTGTGACATGATCCCTGGGGAATCAGCTTATTAAGAAGGAAGGTCTCTTTGGCTCACGGTTTCAAATGTTTTCTTGGTCCCTGCATTAGCCTGTAGTGAGGCAGAAGATCGGGCGAGCAAAGCTGCTCACCTTATGGGACCCAAGAAGGAAGGTGGGGAAGAGAGGGAGGGGGGATGGGGACAGGGAAGAAGGAAGTGGAAGGGGAAGAGAGAGGAAGAGGGAGGGGAGAGATGGAGGAAAGCTGGGTCCTAGTACCTTCCTCAAGAGCAGGCCCCTGGTGACATCACTTCCTTCCATTAGGACTCACCTTCTAAGGGTCTGCCACCCTCTAGTAGTGCTACAGGCTTGCAGCTAAGCCTTTGACATGTAGGTCTTTGGATAAAAATTTATCTTCTAAACTACAACATTCTCTCCTCATCCCATTTCGTCTCTATTCGACATGTGTGTGTGCTGGGGTAGAGACAGGCGGGCTGGGCTCTGGGGATTGAGCCTAAGGCCTTGTATTCGCAAAGCAGGCACTCTCTCACATATCTGTATCTATCACCACCTCTTGCTCTGTTCCTTCCAGTTGTGTTTGTTTGGTTTGAGACAGGGTCTTCCTATACAGCCCAGGCAGCCCTTGAACTCTGTCTCTATCTCTAAACGATGCAATTGTAGCTGTGCGCACCACACCCAGCTCTGCTGTCTACCTCTGTGAATTTGACTGGTCTAGGTACCCACATTTATACAAGCAGAGCCCCACCATATTTATTCTCCTCTGTTTGGTGTAATAGACTTGGCATAACGTCTGTGAGGCTCATTCACACTATAGCATCTGTCAGGAATTCTCTCTTCTTGTATGGCACAATTGTGTTCCATCACAGTGAAAGAAAAGGGTCTGGAGTCTCAGGAAAATGACCACACAATCGAAAGCATTTTGGTAAAGCAGAACGTTTGAATTCTGCAGAAGGGGCTCTGTGCCCAGTTGAACAGGCAAGCATGCCCACAGCGGGCCCTGCTGGGTTTTTATTCCTAAAGCAAGGGGGTCCTGGGCCTCACTCACTCTGAGTGGTCTGAGCTTGGTCTCACCTTCTTATACAATTGGCTGATTTAAAACAGCGCAGCTGTAAGCAGAATGCAATTTGTAGCAAAAAGAGAAACTTTGAGCACATATTTTGATTTCAAGAAGTACTGGCTCTGGAGGAATTTGAAATTCTACCAAGTGGCTTCATTTTAAAAACATTTTTTTTTGTGGAATTTTGTTTTATTGACCACTGGATAGAAAAGACAGCACTATTTCTTCATAATTCAGACAGAGGGAATGTGTGCCTGGTCTGGCATTCACCCATCGATGGATACCTGTCTGTGTCTTTCCTTTCAGCTATCATGATTAATGCTGCTTTTCATCCAGTGCAGACCTAGAATTGGGGTTCCTAGGCCGCATGGTAACGGCCATGTTTAACTTTCCGCCCCCATCTACCCCTGAGCTTGACCCCACATCATCAACATCCTGACAAGCTGGTTTTCATGCAGACTGACCCATTTTGTATTCCCTCAGCCATGGGGAAGGTGCTGATTTTTCCATCTCTGCTGGGGCTTGATTTCTTTTTTTCTTTTTGAGTCACGGCAATCCTCATAGGCATGAAGTGGTGTCTTATTGTGGTTTTGATTTGCAGTTCCCTGATGACTAATGATGTAGGGCGTCTATTCCTGCGCTCGTTGCTCACTGGTGTATCTTCTTCGGAGAAATGTCTGCTCAGGACCTTTGCCCATTTTCGAATCGTGTCACTCATCTTGTTGTTGAGTTCCTTACGTATTCTAGATGGGTGCTGTTTACTCGGTATGTGATTTTCGAATCTTCCATTCTAGTCTGTGAATTGTCTTTCTAGTCTCTCGACGTCCTCTGATGCACAGATGTTTACTCTGTAGTCAGGCACAGTACACCTGTATTTGTGTTGTTTGGTCGTAGTGTCGTATTCAGGATGGCATTGTTAGCCTCAGTGTTGGGAAGCAATAGGTTTTATGCTTATGTTACTGACACATTTTGTGTTGGTCTTTGCACATGGTATAAGATGAGGGTCTGACTTCATTCTTTTACACCTGCATAACTAGCTTTCCCAGCAGTGTTTGTGAAAAAGACTGTCATCTCCCAATTGAATGTTCTTGGCACCCACGCAAAATCAATTGACCAGGGGCTGGAGAAATGGCTCACTGGTTGATGGGACTTTCTCCTCTAGAGGATGGGGGTTCAGATCCCAGCACCCAGATCAGGTGGCTCACAACCACCTTTAACTCCAGCTCTGAGAAGTCTGATGCCCTCTCCTGTCCTCTAAGGGGACCCACACACATGTCACACACACACACACACACACACACACACACACACACACACACACATATACACATACACACACACCACAAAATAAATCTTTAAAAATCAGTTGATTTTAGATGTGAGGGTTATTTCTGGGCTCTTTAATTTTTTTTTTTAATGTGTGTGGGTGGTGTCCTGCCTACATGTATGTCTGCATCACTTGTGCCTGCAGAGGCCAGAAGAGGCCATTGGATCCTCTAGTACTCAAATTACGGATGGTTGTGAGCTATCATGTGGGTGCTGGGCCTCAAACCTGGGTCTTCTAGAAGAGCAGCCAGTGCTCTTAACCACTGAACAACCCCTCCAGCCTCTGTTTCTGAGTTCTGTATTCTGTTGTTCTGTGAGTCTGCCTTTGGGCCAGTACCGTGTTCTGATTACTCTAGCTCTGTAGTAAAGTTTGGAATCAAGGAGTATGACTCTTCAAACTTTGTTCTTTTTCGACATGGTTTTGGCTGGTTGGGGTGTTTGGTAGGGTATTTTGTTCTCATTTAATATAAAGAAACTGAGGTCTGGGCCTTCCTTTGGTTATCTTGTCTGGTTTGGCTACCCACTCAACAAGTTCCCATTGCATCCCCACCCTGAGTGCACCAGGGAGACCCCATGGTGGTTGACTCTTCTTGGTGGTGCCCTCCTCTGTCTTTTTGGCAGGCTCTTGATCTCCAGCCCCCCTTCATGCTCCAGATACTCTCAACATTCTTCAAAGGAGGGTCTGGGGAAAGCTTGGCAGCCCAGTCACTGCCCTCCTCCATAGACCATGGCAAGCCTGATGGGAATCGATACTACCGTGATCTCTGCCTGCCTGAAGCCGTGAAGACTGAAAAGTTGGCCTCTGGCTTGCTTCCAGGACCACAGCCTTGGAAGCAAATGGTGTTCTTTTCTTGGTATCCTCTCAAGACCTGTCCTTGCAGTAGCTCAGGGCCTGTTCTCCAGATGCCGGGTCTCCAGACCACAGAGGATAGGAAGGGCAGCTGAGGACAGTTGAAGCAAGCAAGGCTAGGGGTGGTGAGCAGGGGTGAGGTGAGCAGGGGTGAGGTGAGCAGGGGTGAGGTGAGCAGGGGTGGTGAGGTGAGCAGGGGTGAGGTGAGCAGGGGTGGTGAGGTGAGCAGGGGTGGTGAGGTGAGCAGGGGTGAGGTGAGCAGGGGTGGTGAGGTGAACAGGGGTGGTGAGGTGAGCAGGGGTGAGGTGAGCAGGGGTGAGGTGAGCGGGGGTGAGGTGAGCGGGGGTGGTGAAGTGAGCAGGGGTGGTGAGGTGAGCAGGGGTGAGGTGAGCAGGGGTGAGGTGAGCAGGGTGGTGAGGTGAGCAGGGGTGAGGTGAGCAGGGGTGGTGAGGTGAGCAGGGTGAGGTGAGCAGGGGTGAGGTGAGCAGGGGTGGTGAGGTGAGCAGGGGTGAGGTGAGCAGGGGTGAGGTGAGCAGGGGTGGTGAGGTGAGCAGGGGTGGTGAGGTGAGCAGGGGTGAGGTGAGCAGGGGTGAGGTGAGCAGGGGTGAGGTGAGCAGGGGGAGCCTCACAAAGTGTAGACCACATTCCTGGAGCTGCATGACCGCTGGATCAAGTGGGATGGGGATGGGTGGCGTCTGCACAGCTCAGCGGGCGGGCGAGAAGGGGAGGGGCTGTGTCAGAAGTACCTGTGCTGGCTCTCACTTTGACGCAGAGAGCTGAGTGTGGCTCAGGCCAGGAGCTGAGTGAGAGGCAGGGTCTTCCACCAGCCTGTGGGAATTTCCACCCAGCCTCAGATAGTTCCCAGCCTTCGAGGAAGGAATTTGTATACAGAGATTGAGAGGAAATGTGTGTGTGTGTGTGTGTACAGGTGCACATGTGTGCATGCCAGTGTGTGTGTGTGTGTGTGTGTACAGGTGCACAAGTGTGCAAGTGTGCATGCATGTGTGTGCGTGCGTGTGCCTCAGGAGTCCCTAACTACCTTGTTTGTTTGTTTGGGTAAGGACCTTATAACAGCTCACTGATTGGACTAAGCTGGCTGGCTAGCAGGCTCCTGGGATTCACCATCTCTAGTCCTCCAGTGCTTAGATTACAAGTGTGCTTTATTTATCACCTGAGCGATCTCCCTGGCCGGAGAAGGATCTGCTAAACAATGAATGTGCAGGGGCCCTCAGCCTGCCCAGCTTCCGGGGCCCAAGGGGAAGGAAGCTCTTGCTGTTTAGAGACAAATTTTCCCAAGGTGTGGCCCTATGCAAATACTCACTGGCTCTGTTTGGCAGGGCAAAGCAAAGTCCCAGCTCTGAAAGAGTCCTTTTCTTAGAGAGTGCCATCTTTTTCCTCTGGCTCTGCCCTTAGAACCCAAGAGCTGCCCTACTTCAAATCTATGTTCATGGGTGGTCCTGGGGGCCCTTCAGCTTCCTGCATCTCTGGCTTCTTGTCTAGAAAGGACGTGGATATAAACCAGCTTCTGTGGCTAGAAGATTAGAGCGGGAGACACACAAACCTTAACAAGGAAAGGGGCCTCACACATTCACGGAAGGTGCAGAGTCTGGCTAGCTCTAAGCCTCGGGGATGGCTCAGCCAGAACAGGGATCCACTCTGAGTCCAGACCCTACTGAGGATGCAGAAGAGCCTGAAAGGCTTTTTCCAGAGGGAGTGGGACAGGCGTGGACTACCCTACAGGTCCAGTAGCTCATTTCTGTCTTTTGAGAAAACTCAACACCCCCCTGCAATTCACAGCCACAAAGCAGGATATCCTACACCAGCCCTGCAGAGCACGAGGTATATATATTCACCCAGTTTCCAGATGGAAATATTGAGACCCAGATAAGTATCACTGTGAGACTCCAACCCCAGTTCTCCTTTTCAATTTCCTTTTAGTCAGTGTGTGCTGACCACAGTAGGCACCGTTTTCCAGAAGCTTACTGAGGCTCCTTCATGAGTCATTTCACTGAGTTCTCAGGGCCCCTGGAAGGGACAACGATGTTTGCCCTGCTTCACCCAGGCAGTGCTCTCAGCACTAGGGGTTAAGTGACTAGCTCAGGTTATGTCTGCGTTAAGTGGGACTGACCAGGACCAGAACCCCATGCTCAGCTCTTCTGTGTCCATTGCTGGAACTCCCTCTCAGGACAATGCTCTCCTGAAACATTCTCTGGCAGTAAAGGGGAGAGGCTATGATACCTGGGGACGGCACTTACAGGGACAATGCCTGAGCCTTTGGTGCCTGGTTCCGGATGGAGGAGTCCCTCACAGGCTACAGGAAGGAGTCCTGTATGGCCCAGCTAAGGGTGTGCTGTGAGCAGCGTCTGTCCATCCTTTGGAGACAGCCTGGGACCCTTCAGGTTGCTATAGAGGTTTGGGTCTCCTCCTGGTCTTGGGGTCAGGGGAGGCTTCCTTCCCTCCTCCAGCTCCCACCTCTTTATTCACATACCCTCACCCGAGGCATCTGCTCTCCGACCTTACTCTCCGTGGGACCCTGGGTAAGCCCTGGACAGACCGCTGAATCCACATGACAGGGGCTCCATGGACAGTATGCCACTAGGCTTGCTGACCCTGCGATGGGGACAGTCACACCATTGTGTGACAGACCCACACACACAGCATTGACTTTGCAGGCTCTGTGAGGACTGGAGGGGATCCTGTGGCAAGAGCACCTGACTCATGCTGGTCTGCACCCCACCAGGTCCCCCATGCCACTGGCTTCCTCTTCCTGACTTTGGAATCTGTTTCTTTGTGTTCCTTGGGATGCTTCAGTCCCTCGCTTTGTCTGACATGATTCTGCCCTGGCCAGCTGCAGGCCACTTCTTCATACTCTGTCTGTCTGTCCCCACCCTCCCTCCTCCTTCCTTCCCTCCTCCTCCATGATGGCTCTGTTGGCTGCTACCTTGAAAGTGGATATAAGAACTACAGACTTCATCCCTCAAGGGATTCATTTCCATCTTGGGCTCTGCCTGCAAGGTGTTCTCTCCACGGTGCCCCACACCCTTCCCCATTTCTAACATTTTGGTTTCATGAATAAGGAGACAGAAGCAGAGGCTGAGTTGAGAAGTGGGAGACAGCAAGACCTCACAGAACAGGGTCCCTCAAGGACCACGCAGGGTGTCTTTCCTTCCTCACAACTGAGACCCATTTCATTTTGTTTTTTTGAGATGGGGTCTCACTATGTAGCCCCGGCTGTCCTAGAACTTGTTATGTAAGCCAGACTGACCTTGAACACAAGAGATCTGTCTGCTTTTGCCTCCTAAATGTTGGAATTAAAGGTGTGTGCCACCATGCCTAGCCACGGAAGCTCATTTAAAAGCATAAAGCTTGCCAACCACCTAGACCTTATTCAAAAGCAGGTGTGCTCACCCAACATAACGTAACCTCTTTCATACCCACTTCCCATACCCTCAGGACCACTACCATGGTGTGTACCAATTCATGTGCAGTAGGCCCACCTCCACACTCACGTTGTCTCTTCAAGTGGTTCCCGGAAAGGCTTGAAAACTCACAGCATTCTCTCTATTGGGCTCCCAGAGGTTACAAGGTAGCCATCATCCACATCCCTGAGGCTCCCTGTACTTTGGAGCCCCGTGTGGACCTACGATCCTGGCATGTTAGCAATGCAAGGGAAGGGCCCTGCAAGGCCAGAGGAAGCCATTAGACTGCAAGCTGGTGGAAGTTTCTAGAAACTTCTTTCCAGCCTTAAGCTCTAGTTGGCCCAGCTGGACACAGATCAGCTCTCACCAGAGAAGGGGTAAGGGTTTATTCTTAAGCCAAATATGAATGACAATGGCCCCAGGACAAGTTGCCCCCCAAAATATGGTCCATGTGGAAGTGTTTTATACTGCAAACAGTGCTGGGCTTAATACACACACATGTATTAGTTATAGAACAAAGGCTCTCATACATCGAGGCATTTACCAAATACATTGGTGGTGACCAAGGTAGGTGAGTCACAGCACAGAAGGGAAGCTGACATGGGTTTTGGATGCTGTCTGATGGCATTCCCGGCTTTGGGATTGGTGGAAGCTAGTGGCCTGCCAGGTGTACACTTTGAAGGCTCTCAGTCACAAGGTCGGATGGGGGCTGGGTAATGAATGGCTTTCAGAGGGACTGAAAGTAGCCCAGGATGACTTGCCTTTGGTCTGTGACATTTGAACTCCCCATAATCATGAAGCTTGGTCACTTGGTCTCGTAAATGCTTTCATACAGGGGCAGTCTCCCTCTGACAACGTTGGTATATGCTCATCTGCCCTCACGGCTGTGCCGTGTTCTCTAAAAGTAAATTTGCCTTTGCTTTCTTTATTGACCCTGTGTCTCCCACTCCTAGCCTGAGCCATCTCAGAAAAGCCTTAAAGTACCGCTCTCTAAAACACGTATCTGTTTGTACAGGGCCCTTCTGGCCCCTGCGCCAGAGGTACCTGGACACAAAACATCTAGATGAACAGGTGCCCTGAGCTTGAGTCCTCTCTGGGCAACTCCTGGCCTACCGGCACATCACCAGCAACGGGCACTCTCTACCTACGCTTGTACTGCACTACATTTCCAAGACGACCCCTCTCGTGGAAATTCTTCCGTGAACTAACCTGGAATTGGCTCTCCTGTCTCTGCCTCAGTGATCAAGGCTTGGGCAGCTGGAAAAGCCAGCCAATGGTATTCCTCTTGGCCCTGATGGCCCAAAAAATCTATAGGTAGGGCAGCATTCCTCTAGACCTTGAGTTTATGAACCTCTCCCTACACATCCTTCCCTCCAGACTCTCTAGGCTGGTGATTAGCACACTCACTGATGCCTCTAGCCATCCATTGTCCATCAATCCATCTGTCTGTCTGTCCAGCCAAGTCAGACCTGAGTATTTAAGTCTTTACCTTCCATAATTAACCAATCAGTGTGGAAGTGAGCCCCATCTCAGGGTAATTATGGGGGCAATGGAAAAGCTTGCTTACTGCCCATTCACTTATCCTCCCTACGTATACAGTGGGTATCACAATACCAGCCTCAGAACACTGTTGTCAGGAGAGGGGGCTAGCTGTTTAATGACTCATTAAATCCACAAGCAATCGGGCTGGTCCCCTCCTGGGGCCCCAGCACCCGCAGCAGTCACAGAGCTACATCCTCCGGAAGAGTCCCTAGGTACTTCTCTGGCCCGTCATTAGGTGCGTGGCTGAGCTCTGTCAAGCACAGGCTCTGAGTACCAGGCCCTACAAGGAGCCAAGCCACATGCCTGCCACCTTCCTGGAGTTCACAGTCTCTAGGGCATTGTGCTTACTGTGTCAGGTTCCCAATAGCCTTTGCGGTTGGGTTTCTCAGACCACAGGAGACAGGCAACGGGAAAGCAGTTGCTAGTGACGGAGCAATGGCAGGCAGGCACAGAGGGTGCAGAGTCCCTGCCGTCCGATGGCTGAGGGAGGAGGGGCGGAAGCAGCCATCCACGCTGCTGCTTGCTGGTCAGTGTGCAGAGGGCTGGCCGGAGCGTTGGCATGACAGGCAGAGGATTAATTGCTCAGCTCCGACTCCACTCTCATCAATAAAGGCTGATTTTTTTTTTTTTTTTAAGGCTTTTAAAAAATGAAGAGCCCATGAGAGACTAGTAAGGGTTTCGACTTGCAGATCTCATTACCCAATACTCGGGCACCTGCTGGGGCTTTTCTAGCCATTTTCAAATAGAACCCAGGCAGGTCCAGCCTAGTATCTAAATCTTACTGTCTAATGTCGTCCGAAGTTCCGGCTCTCTTAGCTTTGCACAGGGAGCCTCTGGTGGAAGAGGGGACAGATCCCTTGGAACTGGAGTTACGGGTGGTTGTGAGCTGCCATGTGGGTGCTGGGAACTGAACCCAGGCCTCTGGAAAAGCAGCCAGTGTTCTTAACTGCTGACCCATCTCTTCAGCCCCCCAAGTAAAATTCCAATGTGGTTCTTAGACATGCTGAACACTCCCACTCCAGGCTCCACTCTGTAAGCAGCCGCAGCCATACCCTGTCCAGAATTGCTAGGGCAGATGAAACCACTGGTCGGCATGATACCACCACTCAGACTCACACGGCAGCACCCTGCTGAAGAGCTGCGGAGAGTCACTGTGTAGCCTCCACAGTCACAGAGAGATGACTTCAGCTCGACTGCCCAGCTTCATTCCTGGCACATGAAAACTGAGACCAAAACCCAGGCCTCCCCGAAGGCTAGAAATGATCCATCCTCCATGTTTTTTGTTCTGGAATTCTATTCAAGGGAACCTTTGATAATGGCTCTCCCCCCCCCCCCCGCCCCCCGCAGCCCACTTCAAGTGGATCTGGGGTGGGGGAAGGGCAGAATGACTCGTTTTCCCCAGCCAGGCCACAGGGCTTTGGTAGATGAAAGATCCTCTCTGATGGAGGGGAACAGGGTATTGGCTAGCCGGTAGGGGCAGGCCTAGGAAGCTGCCATTGTGGTGGTAGGTCCTGAGAGTGGGTTCTGGTAAAGAGATGGAGTAATGGAGGCTTAGGACCAGGCTCCTGGTCTGGGCTATCTGAGCTCAAGTTCTGGCTGTGTCCTGCAGGTCATGCAACCTGTCCAGGTCCCATTTTCCTTATCCGTAAACGCGAAAGGAAGTCATAATCTGGATCCCAGGGCCTGCATCAGGACCAGCTCTGATCTGGGTTTGCTGTCCTCCATGGCCACCCTAGTTCATGTGTTTCTCAGATCGACGCTACCTAGTGAGAACTGTGAGGTCATTTCCACAGGGAAAGAATGGAAGTTGAGAACACCCAGGGCCATAGCACGCATGTGCATGGGGTGAGCCACATCTACCCTGTGGAATTCCTTCCGTCTTCTCGAGCAGGATTGGGAACCTAGCACTGACCTGCAGTAACCTGAGTGGGTCTAGCCTACAGAAAGCCTCCTGCCCACGCATCCTGGGTGAAGAAAGCAGGCCCTTTGAAGGTGCAAGTTTCTTGTTCAGGGGGCCTGGTCCGTGTGGCCAACCCTCGTAGCCACTAAGAGTGATATGAGCAGAGAAAGGAGGAAGTGGTAGGGAAAATGGAGGCTGTTTCTTCTCTCAGTCAGTGGGGCCCGTACAACAGGGACTGATGGCTCACAGGCCTGGAATGGAACACTGGGAGCCCCAGAGGACTCAGCAGGCCACCCTTGCACAGCAAGGCACCTGGACTTCTGCTCTCCTCCCTCAAGGCTGAGGCGGGAGGATTCATCTTTCTGCCCTCAGATTTCCTGGGGCCATCCTCCTGGAGGCCGGGGTTGGTCCCCTGGGGCTGAGTGGCCACATACCACATAGCAAAGCTGATCCCACATCTGGTTCATGTGGGCCTCCTGGGTGCAGGGACCATGTTTGCCAAACACCCAGGACCCTGGCCTGACATGAGTTGTTCCCAGGCCACCAGGCTGGATGTGACTTCTGGCTGCTTTCTGGCGGTTTTTTTTCTCTAGGTGGTGTTGCACGGACCAGCCTGGCACACCCTGAGTCCAGGACACATGGATTAAATCCTAAAATATGGCCTCGTTTTGAGGTGGAGACAATTTGAGTCATCATTTTTCAAAGGTATCTTTTGTTCTGACTTGGGTTCCGGGCATTGGTTTGCTTATATTTTGTTGTAGTTTGTTTTGATTTTTTGAGACAGGATCTCACTCCACAGCCCAGGTCAGACTGGACCTCATGTTTCTCTTACTCCAATCTCTCAAGTACTGAGATTACAGGCATTATATATCACCACGTACAGCCTCAAAAGTTATCACATGTGCGTGCATGCATGGGGGGGGAGAGTATGTATGTATGTATGTGAGAGAGAGTGTGTGTGAGTGTATGTGTGTATGTGTGTGAGAGACTGTGTGTGTGAGAAAGTGTAGTGTGTATGTGTGTGTGTGAGAAAGAGTGGGTATGTGAGAGTGTGCAAGTGTGTGTGTATGTATGTGTGTGAGAGTGTGTGTATGTATGTGTGTGTGAGAGAGAGAGAAAAAGAGTATAAGAAAGAGTGTGTATGCATGAGAGAGAGAGAGAGAGAGAGAGAGAGAGAGAGAGAGAGAGAGAGTGTGTGTGAGTGTATGTGTGTATGTGTGTGAGAGACTGTGTGTGTGAGAAAGTGTAGTGTGTGTGTGTGTGTGTGTGTGAGAAAGAGTGGGTATGTGAGAGTGTGCAAGTGTGTATGTATGTGTGTGAGAGTGTGTGTGTATGTATGTGTGTGTGAGAGAGAGAGAAAAAGAGTATAAGAAAGAGCGTGTATGCATGTGTGTGTGAGAGAGAGAGAGAGAGAGAGAGAGAGAGAGAGAGAGTGTGAGTGTGTGTGTGTGTGTGGAGGCCAGAGTATTACTTCAGATGCCCTTCCTCGGGAGTCATCCACCTTGTTTATTGAGACAGTCTCTTTCTGGAACTTGGAGCTCACTAATTCAGCAAGGCTGGCTGGCCAGCAAGCCCCAGGGATCTGCCTGTCTGTGCCTCCCAAAGCCAGGGTTCCAGACGTATGCCACCATACTCGGCTGTTTTTATGTGGGTGCCAGAGATCAAACTCAATCCTCGTATTTGCAAAGCCAGTGCTTTACCAAGTGAACCAACTCTAACCCCAAAGCTGTCTACACCCCACACCTTCTGCACAGGGTTTTGCTTTGAGCCACACCAAAAGCTGTCTTTTTTTAAAGTAATGTTTTTAATGCTTCAAGGTGAAATCATTTTTGGGCTGCATGGCTCGGTGGCCTTGGTCTACTGTGGGGCTGTGGGGCTGTGGCTCTGGGGCCCAGCCAGCCCAGAACCCTCCAGGTTCTGCTGCGCTGCCTCGGGCAGTCCCTACCCTCTTCGGGCAGCCTCATTCCCGTCTCCCTTGCTGCATCTTGGTGTTTTCAGCAGCACAGGCTGGAATGTTCTGGAATAGTGTGTGGTAGATGATACTCAACAAACAGAGCGCTTACTACCGACTGCCAGGCTGTTTCCTCCACTGCCCAGTATCCCAGCCACCGACACCCGTGTAAGAGTAAATTCACAGGGGGGCTGAGCTCCAAGTCCACTTGCCCCCAGGATAGGACTCGGGGGCTTTTCACAGAGCTGGGAAGTAGGATGGCCCAAGGTACGGGGAACATGACTAGAAGCACGTGGTCTGCATGAGTGCAAACTCTACAGCTCTTCTTGGCTAGAAAGCGGGGGTATTAGCTTATCTGAGGAAATGTTTAGCTTCTTGAGGTAAAAAGGTCACTCAAATGACACCTATGAAGGCTCAGGTGAAGAACAGTGCTTTCTTTGTGTGGGACAGGCCTCCAGGCTGTGAATAGTGAGTGGCCTAGACAGGCCTAGTTTTCATGCCTCATGTCAGTGGGTTCAGCACAGCCAGGCTAGCAGGGGACTGATACAGCTCAGTTGTCTAGAATCGTGACTTCTAGAGAAAACTGAAAGTAAGTGACTAGGGAGACCGCGAAGGCTCAGCCGGAGCAGGGAATGGTACAAAGAGCGGGGCCTCAGTGCTGGCCGGCTGGTGACAAGTCAGGCTGGCCTCCATGGCGTCTCGGAAGCTGAGGTCATGGCCTCTGGAGGGCTGTCTCCAGGGAATGGCTCAGGTCCTGGAGTGCTGCCTAGGACTCAGAAGATGCCCATCACAGCTGCAAAGTCCTTCTCCGGCAAATGCCTGGCAGGTTGTAGTGGATCAAGGAACATGTACATGTGGGTGCTTGCAGAGGCTGAAAGAGGGTGTCAGATCCCCTGGAGCTGAAGTTGCAGGAGGTTGGGAGCCACCTGACATGGGTGCTGGGCACTCAACTTGGTCCTCTGTGGGAGTAGTAAGTGCTCTTAACCTCTGAGCCATCTCTCAAGGCCCAGGCAGGGCTCTATTTTCATGCTTTAAAGTAAGATCACGGTCGGGATTTGGTTGATAGGCTAAGGGTGGGTGGGAGGATATGAGGGAGGCGGAGGGAAGGAAGGGCAGCCCTGGGTGAGTCTGTCTTGGATAGATGGTGGACTTGTGATTGAGAGGTTCCTCTCTGCAATCCCTCCCTTCTTTCTTTTTTTCACTCTGAGCAGTGAATCTGCTAAGAAGGTGCGGGTGTGGGGGTGGAGGAGGAGGGGAATGGGGGGGCAGGGAAGGAAGGCAATGCAGGCAGCCTGAGGGGCTTGGCACTTCCTTAGAACAGCTGGGTCACTTGTGACTGTGGCTCATTCTGCCTGATGCCACTGCAGCGTCCAGGGGGCTGCATGGGAGTCTCCAGCCTGCTGCGGCAGGTGCTGTGGAGACGCGTTCCTGAAGACCTGGGCTAGAGGCCCGTGCTGCCTTTCATGTCCTCCAGCATGGCCCATGTGAGTCTGGTGGGTTTTCCTTTTCTACTCTGGGACACCCTAGAGCGTCAGGCCTGGGCATCGGGAGAGGAAACTCAGACCGTGAGCCCTTCCAACAAATCTTCCTCAGAGCCACGGTGGAGAAACAGGGCGCTAAAGGGCTGGGTTCTAGTTTATAATATAGCCCCAGGCAGGCCCTTCCCTTCTCTGGGGCTCAGTTTCTTAAGCGCTGAGGGGTCTGTGGTTTTGTGGCCTGAACGCTAACATCAGCTCAGTGACCCCCACAGAGAAGAGGGGGTAGATCTGTGACTTCTGACTCACTTTTTCCCCGATGCTGCTACAGGCTTTGACCTGGGTGTCCCCAGGGAGGGCAGAGGCCAAGAGTGGGAAGTTGTGCTCTAAGCTCATGAAAAAGTGGCTCCCCTTAAAAGACATTAAAAGATAGGAACCTGCCTCAGGATGGTGCAGCTTGGACTTGGCGGTGGAGGGGGGTGGGGTAGGGAATGCCTGCCCCAATGGGCCTGCAGCAGGGGGGCAGCTGTCTCAGTCTGGGGTCTCAGACAGTCAGCTAAGGACTAGATCCACAGCTCAGTGGCCGCTGGGCAGCTGACTCTGGGCCTGGCCCTGCAAGGCAGCTCAGAGAAAGGGATATGAGCTTAGGGGCTGAAATCTTAGAAAGATTTAACACTTCCGGTTGGCTGAATGTGCATGGGGGTGGGGGGCAGCATTTATGCCCCCTGTACTCTTCCCCAATATCTGATTCTCTGTGGATCTTGAAAAACACACCAAATGCCCCTGAAGGACGCTTTCTGGAGATGTAACCCAGGGTTTCTAGGCAATCACCGTATCCCTGAGCCATGCCCTTAGCTCTTTCCTTGATTTTCAACCCCATCCATGCTCACCACACACTCAGAACTTGAAGGGAGGCCTGAGGCATGGGAAGGAGTCAGGTTAAGTATGACCGACCCATAGAGAGACTCATTGACCTCTGACGGGCTCTGTGGGTGGTCTTGGGGGGGCGTGTTCAGGGAATTTGGGGTCCCTTTCAGTCAGTGGGACTTTGAAAGGGTCTGAGGGAAGAAGGAAGACACCCAGGGTAGGTGCCAAATCTCCTGTCCCAATACCCAAGGGTGGCGGGTTGATGAGACCCCAGTGAGGGAGACAGATGCCCCCACTTTCCTCTAGGATCCATGCCCTACCATCTGTAGTCAGCCACACAGGAACCAGGAGAGCTATGGGTGAGAGGCCTGGGTGTGGGGTGTTGCAGGAACTTCTTGCAGTCCTTGAACTCTGCTTCTTCTGCTCTCCCGTTGCCCATGCTGGTGGCTCAGACATGCTCAGAACCATCCAGTGGGAGACGTGGGAATCACGTTGGTCAGGGGTCACCTGGACTGGCTTGGCAAGGCCTAGGTACAAGGTTAGCTGCCTCCCAGAATTCCCAGATGCTCTTTGACCCTAGTTAAGAGATGAGTTACAGTTGGGGATGCAGCCGAACTTGAGGCCGGTAGCTGGTGGTCTATGACCAGCCACGAGATCTGTCTCCTCAACATGCTTCCTTACTTAGCTGAAGTCGTGAGGTCGTAAGGGCATGGGCCACACCAGGCATTTAATGAGGAAGAATCTGGGGGTCTGGGTGTCATCACGGAGCCTCAGTGGGGCCCTTCTCTTCCATCCACTGTCTTGGGTTGACGCTAACGTGTCAGACTCTTGAGGCCCGAGGCCAAGCTCAGCAGCCTGGACAGCTGTGGTTCTGGAATTTCCATATATGGGGTGGTGCTGTGCGCCAGCATGAGGCTGGGTCCTAACAGGGACATGGAGGCCAGAGAGAGGCTGTGTTCGGGAGGTGGACAGCAGGCTCCCTGCTGCCCTGCTGGGGTTCTCATGAATGTCCTGTGTTACAGTGCAGGGATTTCACGGCCCACACGGGGTATGAGGTGCTGCTGCAGAGGCTGCTGGATGGCAGGAAGATGTGCAAGGATGTGGAGGAGCTGCTCAGGCAGAGGTAAGCAGGGCGGGGCTGGCGGGGTCAGGGCGGATGGGGAGGGACGTGGTTACGCCCCCTAGAACCTAGCTGATATCAGAGCCAAGAGCTAAAACTGAGGAGATGGCTCAGTGGGTAAATCACTTGCTAAACAAGCATGGGGCCCCGAGTTCAAATCTCCTCTTATAGCAAGAGGGGATGCAGTGACAGAATCCCAGAATCTCATGGGCCAGCTACCCTGGAGTCTCTGCAGAGTGTACTATACTCATGTATGAAAGGGGGTGGGGGAGGTGGGGATGCTGTCCTTTGACCTCTACAGATACATTATGATCCCTATGCACCTGCACCCATGCACACTCACATGCACACGCCCATGCACACTCACACACACAAGCCAGAGCTGTCTGTTGTCTCCTGTGGCCCCTAGGCCTGGGCTTCCTCCGGGCGCCATATCAGGCAGCAGCCCCTTAGGGCAGGCCTGTTTTCAACTGACATTTATCCTCAGAAGGAGACGGGGCTCAACTTTTTCAGTAGCCATCTTGCCAGCAAAGTATGATGGGAGAATTCAGGTCCTACGCCTATGTGGGGGTCACAGGGAGCTGGCAGTGATGGAAGAGACACGGGGCTTGCTCTGTCCTTGCAGGGCCCAGGCGGAGGAGAAGTACGGAAAGGAGCTGGTGCAGATTGCGCGCAAGGCCGGGGGCCAGACAGAGATCAAGTAAGAGCGCGGTGGCTCCCACTGCTCCTCTGAGGACCCTGGGGACTTCACTCAGGACTTGGGGCTCTACGGATGTAGGGTAAACTAGGCAGGAACTGGTCAGCGGCATCTGGACTCTGTGGTGCCTGTCACCAGGCATTCCGAGGTCAGGGTCTTGTACTAGTTTGTGCTCTGGGAAGAACAGGGTACATGACACCCACCAGTGCGTCTCACCTTCGCGGCAGGTGACAGGCCCTACTCCTGTCTGTGTAGCTCTCTGCAGATCTGTATGAGGCATGCTCAGGGGGCTATGAGTCACCCGTGGCTGTCAGCGGAGTGGAGATGCCACCATCTGACAGCTTGATGCGGGTTTGAGCTAGGCATCTTGTGAAGGGGGGTGGGGCCCACTGGAGAAGAACGGTTGCGGGGTTGAGGCTCTGGGTGAGGCTTGCTTCTTGCTTAGAGAAGGCTAGAGGGACAGTGTGCGCCTGCCTTGGTTGTGTATGACCCCAGGATAGTCACTCCCTGTCTGAATCCCAAGTCCCTGTGTGTGAAAGGGGAGAGCTTGCAGTGAGCAGTGGGGTATCTGTCGACTCGCCTGCCCCACGCATGTGCCCCTCCAGGTGAACTCAGTACTGCTTACCTGGGCATTACAAGGGCCGGCTGGGCTTCCTAAGCCATTTTCTTCAGGCTGGTCCCTTAGTCCAGTGCGGAGACCATGGGGGAAGCTGCGTAGTGATCTAGGAACCAGGCTCCTGGGGGTACCCTAGGGGCAAGCAAACCCGCAGGGGGTGCTAGCCAGATAAGAAAGTGACCAGAGCAGGCCAAGGTTGGGGCAGGAGAGAGGCTGACCGGGACCCCCTCTAGGAGGAGAGGGCATTCCCATCTTGACTACTTGTAGACAAAGGCTCAAAGATGTGACAATACCCGGCACACAGAGCCTTGCACAGTGGGGTGGAGCCTACCCCTCCCTCAGAGCTTGACGCCTGCAGGTCCTGCTGATCCCCACACATGGGGGCATTCAGGAAGTGATGTCGCTGTCCCATGTAACACTGTTTATTTAACTGTGGACCACGTGTCTGTCATCTGCCCATGCCCTCAGTGAGCATTTATCTGTATCTGCTGTGTGTCCTGGCCCAGACTGCCAAGGACATTCAAAAACTCAACCCCCTGAGATGATCTCTTCTTCTTCAGCACTTTGCAGCAGACCCTCCCCACAGGCACCTCCTCCAAGAGGACCTCCGGATTGCCTCACTGTCAAGAGCGTGGCTCAGACAGGGCCATCTCCTCCATTCCAACCTGGAGGGCTCTTGATAGTGTTGTTAGTCTTAGGAGTCTAGATCGGGTTTGTTTCTCTGCACTGCAGGATTTAAAGGGTAGAAGAATCTGGAACACAACATGGAAAAATCTCAGACGTGGCAGACAGGATCAACTGCTGCAGGAAGGCTTTTGTTAAGAAGTACACACCAGTAGCCAGGAGATGGTGGCACATGCCTTTAATTCCAGCACTGGGTTCGAGGCCAACCTGGTCTACAGAGTGAATTCCAGGACAGCCAAGGCTACACAGAGAAACCCTGTCTCAAAAAGCGAACAAGCAAAAGTACATACAGCCAGGCAAACAGAAAGAACCCTGCAACACAGAGGAGGACTCAGGACCCCTAAGCCCAGGCTCTTGCCAGGCTAGGGGCCTTGTGTGTGTAGAGGGGTCAGTTTAAACAAAGGGATGGCTGATCGGACCACAACATGTCCTGATGCAGCTTTGAACTTCTTATTGACTGGTCTGCTAGCAGGGGTTGGGGGGCACACTTGGGACAACAAAGCCCTGTGTCGTCCTTATTACCTTGTTACCTACTTGTGGCCCTCCCCTGTCTGTCCTTCAGCAGGGAATGTGAGTGGGTCCACAGTGTTTGTTACAGACACTTGCGGGTGGGTGGGGGGGTGGTCCTTTCTTTTTTTTAAATGTTTATTTATTTTATGTATATGAGTGCTCTATCTGCATGTATAACTTTATGTGAGATCCTACTATAGATCATTGCAAGCCACCATGTGGGTGCTGGGAACTGAACTCAGGAAGGACCTCTGGAAGAGTAGCCTGTGCTCTTAGGCACTGAGCCGTCTCTCCAGCCCTGGGAAGTGGTGGTCCTTAGGAAGAGTCTGGCTGGTGGCCATCTTCCAACACCCGGTCCCCTCTGCCTACAAAACCGGGGAGCAGAGTTGAGCAGACGGAAAGACAGGCCTGAGGGTGAAGTAACTTCATAAATAGCCCACACTAAGAGAACTCTACTGGCTGCCTCCACTTCTGCAGTCCCCCAAAACCAGCGCTCCTGACTGAGGTTCTGGCCTCACACTAGCTTGAGTTTCACAGAACCAGGGGCTCAAGCCACAAAGATGAAAGGAAGTTTCAGTCACACCTTAAAATGAGTTTTTTCACACCTCATTCACATGGTACACCAGTGAACCGGCCTGAGGCCCTGCATGTTAGGGACAGGCTAGGTATTGCGGGGGTTTATTGTCACTGTCCACACCCCATGGCCAACCTTGCAGAAGGTTTGGCTTGGTTCTCTAGCCGCTATCACCCTTTCTTTCTCTCTACCTATCCCTACTGGGTCCTCTGGGTCTGCCCAAACCCCCTCCTTGCCCAGGAAGTGGTCACTTCCTCCCCCTCTTCCTCTTGCTGCCCCAGGAGGGTCACCTCAGAGGGTGGAGTGGAGCTAGGCCAGTGTCCTGTGAACCCCTCTGTGGTTACAGATGAGCAGTGATAGCCCAGGCCCTAAGGCCCACCTCACCTTCACCCCTCACAAACCTGAGTGCTGAGATTCTCCTGCCAGGGGATTTTGTGTGTGTGTGTGTGTGTGTGTGTTTTATGATCTCTGCTCCACTGAGCTCAAAGTGAAGATGTCATCGAGGAGGGTGGACACCCTGTTCCCAACCAGCTCCCTGTAGGCGCAAGGCCTGCTTCCAACCGGGAGATAATTAGCTTCCTGGCTGGCAGGTGGCCAAGGGTTGGGGATGCTAAGACAGGGAGACGTTCTGTGAGGGGAACACTTATCCTGTGAAACTAGACTCGAGCATAGATTTTCTGAGTCTTCTGAGAGCCAAGCCAAAAGGCCAACAGGAAGAACTGCATGTGTGGACATGGGCGGTAGCTGACCAAAGCCGGAATCATTCCAACCCCTATCAAGAGAAAGCGGGGTCACCACAGCAGACATCCCCTTCTTCCTCTGCAAAGTGGAAGGGCTGACTCTGACATTTTATTTTTAAGCTTTGTTAAAAATGTGTCTGTGTGGATCTGTGCAGGTGCCCATGGAGGCCAGGGGTGTGCGGTCTCCTGGAGTCACGGGGTTGTGAGCTGTCTGAAGCGGGTGCTGGGAATCAAGCTTGGGTCCTCTGCACGAGCAGAATGTGCTCTTAATCCGATCCATCGTTCCAGCCCTTGGCCTTGACATTTTGCTTCTTACCAACTGCATGGAGTCACTTTTTGCCTCTGTGACTCAGTTTCCTTATCTGTAAAGGGCAATAACCAAGGTATCTTGGCTTGTGGGTTTGAGGCTGGCCAGCCACTCTTATACTGAGTGTGTTGGCAGCCCCTGGAAGGTACAGAGTGAGTGGCCAGTGGTCAGGTCACGGGCAGAGGCCTGCACATCTGTCTGTCTGATGGCTCCCAGGCTGCTGGGGTTTTGTCATTCAGGGCAAGAGGCCTGGGGTAACTAGGACCCCATAATCCTCCTTCAGGCCTGGATCCCCAGGGTCCTGTCAGGTTGCAACTCCTCCTTGATCTCAGTTTCCCCAGCTGTCTAAGGACAAGAGGAAACTGCAGAATGGATTTGATCTACCCCAAGGCACAGGCAGGTGGGCTTCCATGAAAGGACACCTGGGAAATTGGTTATGCGATGGGTGTCATATGACAATTTCACCACCAGGGGGCGGGAGAGCGCGCTGCAGAGAGGCCGTGAAAAACTGCAACTTGGCTGCTGACTGATTCTAGTGAGCTCACTGCCATGCTCTGGCCTCAGTTTCCACGCCAGACCAACTGATTGGTTCCTCAGGCATCCTGGTGAGAAGGAAGCCGTGGCATTTTTATTTCCTTAGCTAGGTAGGGCCTACAGATGGTGTCTAAAGACCTTGGGGCAAGCTGCACCACCATGCACTTGTTTTGGGGTCCTTAAGAGACTCAGCACTCCTAAGCCCAAGCTGGGAGCAGAGGTACAGACCTCCCTCACCACTCATGGCCTGATGTGTGGGAAAGGACTCAAGCTGGGGTAGCCAGGCAAGAGACTCCTACCTGAGGTCAAGGGAGCAGCTTCTGCGAAGGGGCAATTTGGGGTTGGGGGAAAGACCAGGTGGGCTGCTGGTGCCTGGAGGGTGTCCCGGGACTGGCAGAGTTTGCATATGTATGGGCATGATGGACATGTAAAGCTCCTACCTTGCTTCAGGCCTCGATGGTACCTTACACTGGACTCACATTCTCAGCCATTTTGTGCTGCTAACTGCTCTCTGTGGCAGGGAAGGGAAGTTGAGGGCCAGGAGGCTTGCCTGGGGTCACACAGTGAGTGAGTGGCAGAGCCTGGTCATCTGGCTCCAGCGTCTACTGCTGTCATGTGTGGAAGCTCACCGTAGGAGGCCGCCCCTGATTTCTACACCATCCTCTGAGCAAAGCTCATGCCCCTCAAAGGCCCTGCTCCCGAGAGCTCAGACTCTCTCCCGTGGTTCCCATGACTCCTATACCCACTGCTAAACAGCAGTGTGCCCTGGGGTGGGAGTGCTGGCACCTCAGCTGGGCCCTTAGCACCACCTACGGCAAACAAGGCGGCCAGACAGAATACAGGGCATTTGATTCTGCCGCTTCCCAGCACGCAGTGAGGGCTCTTTAGTCAAGTGTCGATCGTTTGTTATTCAGGGCATGTTCACACTCAGGATGCAATTTTAAAATAAGGTTCAAGTAAACTGAGCCCAGTGGAGATCTCTGGGAAAGGGGGTTGGGGGTGTTTGAGACAGAGGCTTATTGTGTAGCTCAGGATGGCCTTGAACTTGTGGCCTGTCTGCCTCTGTTGCCTGAGCGCTAGGACTCCAGGCTGTGCCACTCCCCCACAACCCCAGGTGCTTCCACGTGCTCCTGCCTGAGCACTGTCTGGGCTCCTGTGTCCTGGGCTGCCTCTTCCCTCTTCCTTCTCCTTGGGAGGGCACCAAGGGGCAGCCTGCTGCCATAGCTCTCCCGGCCTATGACCCTGCCTCCCCTCTCCATAGCCTTCCAGGCCACCTGCTGGAAGGAGCTGGCCCTTCCTCTGCTTCAGACTCTTCCTGGCAGTATTGGGTACAGAAGCGCTAGGTGCCTGCCCGGGAGGGGACGGGAGCTTCCGGAGGACCCGCCCCTCTTCTTTAGGCATGCAAATACAAGCGGGGAGTCGGGGAGTGGAGGGTGGATGACTTCCTTTCCTGCCATAGCAAGAAGGTTTGATTGCTTTGTAATTTACAAAGGAAACTTTGTTTTCTAGAATGCCAGTTTGGGGTTCACAATAACAATGACCAAATAGTCCCTTGCATTCAGAGGCAGTGCATATGGCTTAGGACCCTCGCTCCAAAATGAAAGTACCATGGGCCAGGCAGGACTGCAGGGTTTTGCATACCGGCCGGCTGACCAGGACTTCTGTTTTGCAGTTCCCTGAGGACCTCCTTTGACTCCCTGAAGCAGCGTAAGTTCCAACCATCCCCACATGGGCAGCAGGGCCATAGGGTGCACCTCTCACAGGGGTGACTGGGCTGTACACCTGGGCTGGGGCCCAGCTTTATATCGAAGATGGGAGGGGTGGGAGGTGAAGTGTGAGGGAGCCACACCGGTCCAGGTGGAGACCATACTGTCACCCTAGAGACAGAGAATGTGGGCAGTGCACACATCCAGCTGGCCCTGGCCCTGCGTGAGGAGCTGCGGAGTCTAGAGGAGTTCCGTGAGAGGCAGAAAGAGCAGCGGAAGAAGGTGAGGAGGGATGGGGGGGCAGAGGACCAAGGAGGGGACGGTGGCTGAGGTCACCCCCGTTCTGGGGGCCAGTTGGGAAGTGTGGCTTGACGGAAGAGAGAAGGCGAATGTTCTAGTTTGCTTTCCTGTTGCTGTGATAAAACACTGACTTGGGAAGGAAGGTTTATTTGGCTTACATTTCCCGGGTCACAATCCATCACTAAGGGCAATTGGGGCAGAACTGAAGCAGAGACCACAAGGAAGGCTTACTGGCTTCGCTTCCAGGCCCATATTCAGATACATTTCTTACACAGCCCGGGCCCACTTGCCTAGGGATAGTACCAGAACAGTGGGCTGGGCCCTCCTATTAACAATCAAGAAAATGCCCTCCAGACAGACACACCCACAGGTCAGTCCAGTGGAAGCAATTCCTCAGTCCAGGGTCTCTCTCTTCCTAGGGGTGTCAAGTTGATAATAGAGACCAACCACGATAACAAGGTTTATATAAAGGCTTAGCTCTGGGCCAGAGTGCCCCGTGCCAGGAAGAGGAAAAGGTGCTTGGCCATCCCACTTCACAGACTGCAGAGGGTCAGCAACAGCGTCAGGCGTCCAGAGGAGCCCACTTGAGTTGAGTGGCCCCTGGGAGCTGGTCCTGAACATAAGGATTAGTGCTGCAGGTTCTGAAAACAGGCAGACTTGGGGGCCAGGGCTGCTCAACAGGGAGGGGGAAGACACTGCTCCAGGGGTGCAGCCCAGGCTTCGGGCTCAGCTCATCTGAAGGCGCTTCTGGTCAAGGTGCAGGGCACGGCTGGCCCCACAAGGGGTGGTTACACTGAAAGCAAGCGAGCGTCTCATCCCGGGCAGTGAGTGTGTAAGCACGGGTCTGGGGCAGCGTGTGTGTAAGCTTGGGGATGCTTCCCAGGGAGGCTGCAAGACTGTGGTAGGGAACGCCTCTCCCGATCCTGTGGCACTGATTGGCTGAACACCTTGGCCCCCTGGAGGGCAGAGGCTGTATTTCAGAGCTGGGGCCCAGGCAGCACCTGGAGATCCAGGAAAAGTCCTTCCCCTTCCCGTGCCTTAGTTTCTCTCTGACATCTTTTGCCTTGGGAACTTGACCCCTCACAATCAGGGCTCTAAGGCAGAAACTTAGTTGATTGTACACCCTGTCTTAGTTAGGGTTTCTATTGCTGTGAAGAGACACCGTGACCATGGCAACTCTTACAAAGAAAACATTTAATTGGGGTGATTCACTTATAGTTTCAGAGGTTCAGTCCATCATCATGATGGGGAGCATGGCAGCGTGCAGACAGATGTGGTGCTGGTTGGTTATACCTTGATATGTAGGCCGCAGGAAGTTGAGACACTGGGCAGTATTTTGAGCATAGGAAACTTCAAAGTCCACTCCCACCCCCACCCCTACAGTGACACACAAGGCCATACGCACTCCAACAAAGCCACACCTAACAGTGCCGCTCCCTGTGAGATATTACAAGGCCCGATTACACTCAAACTACCACATCCTGTCTGCCCATCTGGACAGCCTCAGTCTTCCAGGAATCTAAACAGGCTCTCCTGAGCTATCTCCAGAAACTCCCTGGACTTGAGTGTTTGAACAGGTGACCCCTTTGATCAGAGGCTTGTCACAGCATCTGGAAAACCTGCTGTGACAGGAGAGACCTGGTTGGGCTGCTGTGAGCTTTGTGATCCAGCGCGGTCATGTGGTGAGCCTGACTGGGTCTATATACACCCTCTGTGAGGAGAGGGACACATGGCGGCCTTGGCTGGCCAGGTGCACAGGCAGGTTCCTGTGACTGCTGTTGCTTCTGTAACCCGGTGGCTGGTCAGAGCCTCCCCAGGACCGCAGGGGACAAACTGGCTCCAATCCTACTAGCCAGGGCATTTTACTTACAATCCTCCTCTCAGCCTGTCCTGGCTGTTCCACTCCATCCAAGAAGCCCAGGTCGGGTGTTGTGCTGGGCCTGTGGTGTGGCTATGTGTGTGCATGCATACATGGATGTTCAACCTAGGGTCATGAATGGGTGAATACCAGAGTGTGTTGTGTATGCACGAGTGGCAGTGTGCAGTGTGAGCGGTTGGGAGATAGGGGCTGAGGATGGACTGGGTATGCATGTGTATGCCAGTGTCCACTCAGTGTGAAAGAAAGACTCAGGTCTCATGGATGTGCAAGTGAGGACGCTCTCCCTGGCTGTGACCAAGTCAGGCTGAGGTCCACGGTAAGGAAGCAGTAGGCATACCCACAGCCTAAGTTTCTCTGTCATTCTGTGGAGGGTAGGTATTGTGTCCTTGCTTGTTGGAGACAGGGTCTCACTATATAACCTTGGCTGGTCTGAAGCTGGCCTCACACTCCTAGAGCCGCTCTTGGCTCCACCTCCCAAATGCTGGGATTAAAGGTATTGTTTTGAAGAAGGTAACTCCAGGAGAGACTGAACACTGACACACATGCACACAGGAACATGATGTAGAGGTGTTATGTCCCAGGGACAAGGACAACCCCTCCTCTTGGCCTAGGGGAGCGCCTTGAGACCAGAGCCCCCAGCTCAGAACCTCATGTCTCCTGCAGTATGAGGCTGTCATGGACCGTGTCCAGAAGAGCAAGCTGTCACTCTACAAGAAGACCATGGAGGTAAATGGGAGGGCTCTGGAACAAGGCTTGCCTCAGACCTTGGTCCACTATGTGTATCGGCCTGCAGGGAGAAGAGACGTCTGAGAGGGCAGGTTAAAGACCCAGAAGACAGGGCCCAAAGACTCCATGGGAGGGATGCCTATTCCACCAAAGGCCCCCAAAGGGAGGGAGTCTGGGCTTAGGGAGCCTCATCCTAGGGTCCAAGTAGGGCATGCAGCCCTACAGACACAACTCTCTGCCCCTTCAGTCAAAGAAGGTATATGACCAGAAGTGCCGGGATGCAGATGATGCTGAACAGGCCTTTGAGCGTGTGAGTGCCAATGGCCACCAGAAGCAAGTAGAGAAGGTATGTAGGGTACTGGGGTTGAGGGGTGGAGATGATGCATGTCCAGGCACCCAAAGCAGGGTAGAGTGGGTAGGCAGGGAAGGGCTGCCATCCCTGGGCTGGATTTGCATCTGGGACCTGCTAGCTGCTTACCCCTTTCCAATTCTCAGTGTCCACTCTGTGCAATGGGTGTCCTCAAGAACCATGCTTAAGCACAGGTCCTCTATAGCATAGGCAACCTCTAGACAGGGTAGGAGTAGGTGAGTTATCAGGGCCCTTAACACCTATTGCATAGCCCAGAAAGAGCAGGGGGTTGTGGATGAGTTGAGCCCAGGTTCTGAGCAGCAATGCATGGAAGGCCACAAGGGTCTCAGCATTTGCATTTCTCATGTTTCCTGGTGGCTGCAGGTTTCTGCTTTTATTTTCCTTTCATGGAACTAGCCTGGTCCCCTCTGTAGCAAGGCTGCTGGTGAATGGTAGAATTCACCCACCCACACCTTGATGTCCCTGGATTTGCCAGGGAGGGTGCCCATCACTTCTGTGTAGCTTCAGGGCCAGGATTCCTGGGCTGGGACTCAATGCCACTCTTTTTTCTCAGAGCCAGAATAAAGCCAAGCAGTGCAAAGAGTCCGCCACAGAGGCAGGTAGGAGGCCCTGGCCACTCCTCTTCCCTCAGCTGGCGCTCTCCCACATGCCTGTGCGCCACTGGTACAGACACTATTCCTCATCACTCTGCATGTTTCTTCCTCAGCTACTGCCTGCAGTCATGATGACTGCCTGTTCTTAACATACAAAGATGTCACGCAGCCACTGAGTGGTGGTTAGCATTTGAGTCCAAGTCACTGGGTTCCAGGGCCTGGGATCCACAGGGTGATAGCCCTGTATCTCTCACTCAGTGACAAATGCTCACCTTCAGCCTTCCTAGGACCTGGCTCCCATCCTTTACCTGATGGCAGCATTTGCTCCCTGGCTTCCCATCCCAGGGGCAGATCCTTCTGCTCTGTCAGCAGGTGCCAGATGACCGGATCATGACTCTAGCTTGCTGGATTGTAGTACAACAGCTTGCAGAGGCACCCTCCTTGAGCCTCAGTTTACCATCTGTAAAGTGAGGGGAGGGGACACAGGAAACGGAGCAGAACTTCTGCACATAGAGCTCTGCTCCGACCTTTGGCACTCAGAGCACAGTGGAGAAGTGGAGAGTCACCCAGGAAAGGGCAATATGGCAGCTGTGTGCGTTGGCCAGCAGCTGGCCAGGCCCCTTGGGGAGGGGGCTCCCAGGACTTGGGGGAGGTCGTGCTGGGTGGGTCTCTGCAGGAGTGAAAGACAGAGGAGATCCTGTCATGGGACTTTCAGGGGAAGTCCAGGCTATCAGGCCTGCCTAAGGGTCCCTGTGCTTGCAGAGCGAGTGTACAGGCAAAATATTGAACAGCTGGAGAGAGCAAGGACCGAATGGGAGCAGGAACACCGGACCACCTGTGAGGCAAGTGGCCTGCTCCTCCACATACACCCCCACTCTACCTGTGGGAATTGGGGCTGGGGGATGGTACTCCTTCATTCCACTTCTAAGTCACCTGCTTGGCTGGTGCCTAGGGTCTGTCCCCAGTACTTCCTATCTGGCCTTATGCCCTGGATTCCTTTGCTGCAGGGATATATTCTTCATAAAGCCCAAATGGAGCTTTGATCTGTGACCTATTGATGGACAGAACCAGGACAGAGTCCCATGCCTCTCACTAGCCTCCCTTCTAGGACAGGGGACTTGATGGAGATGCAGCAAACAGGCATTCCTAACAGCCCAGCCTCCCTGCAGCTGCCCTAGCTAGAGGCCGGGGTGGGGACCTCCAGGGCTGCAGCAGACTGGTCTGCACTGGCCACCTGGTCTGGCCCCACCGTCCTCCTTCCTCCCCACAGGCCTTCCAGCTGCAGGAGTTTGACCGGCTGACCATCCTCCGCAACGCTCTGTGGGTGCACTGCAACCAGCTCTCCATGCAGTGTGTCAAGGATGATGAGGTGTGTGAGGAGAGGGCACGTTGGCGAGCTCAGGGCTCCTGGGGCCAGCAGCATCTCCCCAGACTTCTTTAGTTCACACACGAGGCTGACAAGGCCTCGGGAACATTGTGCTCCGACACTCAGGGCACCTGTCCCTTCAAGGCTGTGTCCTACTCTCCCCAACACAGCAGAGACTTGCTGCGGGCTGGAGAGGCTCAGCTCCAGGCTTGTGGGAACCTGGTCTAGGTTCTCTTACACTGCTTCCCCATCTCTCTCTCAGGGGCTCCGTCACCTTACAGAGCCCAACACTCAGGGCAGGTCAGGGTGCATCCTACCCCAGGTCAGGGGCTGCCACCTACACCAGGGACCCGTGCAGCTGTGACCACTCCTGCCGATGGGCTCACTGATCCTTGTGGCAGCAGAAGGTGTGGCCATGCTCTAGATACCCACAGACTCAAAGCCCAGAGTGACCTTCACATGCCACTTCCCTTTTTGTTTTTTTGTTTGTTTGTTTGCTTTGTTTTTTGTTTTTTGAGTTCCCTCATCTTAAAACATGGGCCTTAGAAGAAAGGAGTGATCCGGGGCCTCTTGTTAGGGCTCTGAGCTCAGGTGTTCAGGAAACTTCTGAACATCAGCCAGGTCTGTAATCCCTCTGGCAGGCCAGACATCCCACGGTTCCTCTGGCCAGGACCGAAGCTGGACTGTTCAGACTCAGAGGCAGGACTATCTATAGTAAGGCTAGATTATCAAGGTGATTATGGCAAGGGCAGATATTGGGGGGAAGCCTGGACACCTTTGTTCATTCCCTGCCCCTAGCTCTATGAAGAAGTACGGTTGACACTTGAAGGCTGTAATGTGGACGGCGACATCAATGGCTTCATCCAGTCCAAGAGCACGGGCAGAGAGCCCCCAGGTAAGACCCAGCCTGAGGGCAGCTCAGTTTCCGGAGTCAGGCCTGGCTGGCTCTAGACTTGGCCCAGGCTTTTTGGAGCCTTGGATGCCAAGCTCAGGCTGGGGTGACTCACACTTCCCTATTGGGTAGAGGTAGGCCACACACAGGCTGGGGGACACTACATTCTGGGGCTAGGCTCTTAGCTTATTTCCCTAAAGGTTTAGAAGGAAGAGCTGAGTGCACTAGTGTTCTCAGGAGAGGAGGATGGGAAATTTTATGTAGGCCGCAGTAGAGTGGTCTGCACTAATCCCGGGCCTGTCCAGTTGCATAAAATCATGTATCCAGAATATCCATTCTGGGCTGGAGAGATGGCTCAGTGGTTAAGAGCATTTGCTGCTCTTCAAGAGAAGCCATTCAGTGCCCAGCACCCACATCAGGCAGCTCACAACTGTCTAACTCCAGCTCCAGGAAATCCAAAGCCTCTGGCTTCCACATGAACACATACACATCTATACATAATTCAAACTAACATCTTGGCAGCAGCCAGTGGATCTCTGCGACTGTGAGGCCAACCTGGTTTACACAGAGTCCCAGGACAGCCAGGGTCACACAGAGGGACCAGGTATGGACCAGCCTGCCTCGCTGCGCTAGGCCTCATGCATTTGCTCTCTACAGCTCCAGTGCCTTATCAGAACTACTATGACCGGGAGGTCACCCCACTAATTGGCAGCCCCAGTGTCCAGCCATCCTGCGGTGTGATAAAGAGGTGAGACACACTGGGGCTGGCCTCACCTGCCCTTGACCCTTCCACATCTCGTGAATGACTGAACAGCTCCTGTAGGTCTGGTGCCCTGTCCAGGTGCAGGGCATTCCACGGAGATATTCTATGATCAAACTACCCTCAGGGAGCCCTGGGTCCAAGAGGATCCAAGTACCAATCACTCACATTACAATTACTCACCAGTGACTATGCGGACTCCTGGACAAGCACCTCATCTTGTCCCTTGTCCCTACCGGGAGGCAGGATGGTGTCTTAACCGTCAGGCAGCAGTGGTGGCCCTCTCCAGCTGGCTTAAAAACGGCCCAAAGCCCAGACATCTGGAGAATTCACAGGCTTTTATAGGGCCACCTCCCTGGCCTGGCTGTTGTCAGGTGCCAAGTCCTAGTTCTGTGCCCTGTGGGTGACCCAGTCTAGTGTCCATGGGCCCAAGGAAAGGGAGACTTCCTCTGCATGGAGTGGGGGCGGGGAGCATGTGGGGATAGGGCCCTATGGCTGCAGGTGCCGAGAAGACCACAAGTGTATGGGAGGAGGGTGCTCAGAATGGACAGACGGCCAGCAATGGTCTGTGGGGTGGCCACAGGCTGGTAGAGGTCCTGGGGCACTGAGAATTCCAGTCAGTCCCTTTGCTTCCTGTGAGGTAACGAAAGCCCTTCCCCTCTCTCCTCCCTTCCTCCAGGTTCTCTGGGCTGCTGCATGGAAGTCCCAAGACCACGTCTTCTCAACCTCCTGCTGGTGAATGAGGGGGAGGGCATCCTGGGACAGGGGACATGTCTTCCACCTAAGACCCCAGTGGGGAGGACTCCTACACAGCATAGATGGAGCACTAATGCCCCAAAGGGAAGGGTTATACTGTCCAAGAGTGAGGATGAGGGTAGGATCGAGCCCCACCCCAGCAGTCTCTGGGAGCACCGTCCTCCGAGAGGGGCTAATCTGAGCCTCATCCTGCTCCCAGCTTCCACGGAGAATCTGGGTCCCACTCCTGATCGGAACGAGTTGGTCTATGCAGCCATCGACGTGCAGGCGACACAGGGAAACCTTACCGCATCAGCCCAGGACTACCGGGCGCTCTATGACTACACGGCACAGGTGAGGTCTTCACCCTCTGGCTCCAGGGCACCCGTGCGTGGGAACATGCCTGGGGTGTGGGCATTTAGACCAGCACCAGAGACTGGAAGAGTCGAGTGAACACCTGCTGGGCTGACAGCTGCGCCCATCTGCACATGTGGAGTCCACAGGGCTGCTGGGGATGATGGGTTGGGGGTCAGGCGTTATTTCCTAGCTGTGGCCTCAGAGAGCCACAATGACCAAAATGAGTCCGTGAGCTGCCCTGGAACTGATTTCCAGGTCGTCAGGGCAGCCGCAGAACAGCTTTGCTGAGATGGAGTCCAATGCTGGCCCTGAAGCGAGGGGTGTGGCCCTGGAAGGCAGGAACTTCAGTCAAACACCCAGGGGGCGTGTAGGCAGGCCGGATAGGGGCTGTACTGAGGTCACATTCAGGGACACAGGCCTGTGGAGTACTGGGGTGCTGAGGTGACAGCAGATGTCTCTGTAGTGAAGCCTAAGAGAGCGTGCCCTTGGGGTGTGACAAACGCCTTTGAGATGCTGCAGTGGTTGGAGCAGTGAGAAGCCCAGGACAGGAGGTCTCCATGACAACCTGAGCAAGTTAGGAGGCCAAGTCTCTTGGGGAACCCCACAGCCTGTCTATCTCCAAAGGAACTACCCTGGAGGTCTGAGCATGAGTCAGCAGACTAGACACCCTGGGACAAGCATGCATGGGCTGCCAAGGAGGGGTGTGCCAGACCAGAGCCCACCCAGGAGGCCCTCCCATCTCATGCTCTTGCCATTTCTTGCCCAGAATTCCGATGAGCTGGACATTTCTGCAGGAGACATTCTGGTGGTTATCTCGGAAGGAGAGGATGGCTGGTGGACAGTGGAACGGAATGGACAGCGTGGGTTTGTCCCTGGGTCCTATTTGGAGAAGCTCTGAGGAAAGAACAGTAGTACCCACGCACCTCGGCCCTGACGGTGAGGTCAGGACTGTTCTCATCACTGCCCAGGCCTCGTGGGGCCAGACTCAAGCTTGGTTGCCCTAGGGATGGGATGGGTGCTGGCTGTTCCCAGTGCATTTCTTCCAGAAGGAATAAAGGGGCACATTCTTCCTTTGCTGGGGTCCTCCTCTCTTACCCGTGTCCAGGGGCTCAATTCAGAAGCTAGAGTCTATGAGAACAGAGCTCTGCCACTTAGACAAGTCTTCAGCTGTGCTCAGTCTCAGCAGCTAGGAACAGGAGAGGCCTGGACCCAGGTGGCCGAAGCTCCCAGGCTGTCAGAGCTTCACTGATCCCTGGACAGCCAGGAAGATGCAGGTGTGTGAGGCTGGAGAGTGGCTCAGGAGGGCTGCAGAATGAGATCAGGCATCCTGCGGCAGGGGAATGGGACCTCAGAGAGGCAGCAGCAGCTTGGATAAGGCAAACGTGTAAACACAGGACATCGGCATACTCAGAGGACACTGGGAATAAGAACACTGTTGGGGACAAGAAATAACCGGTGGGTGGCCCGGAGGCAGCTCACGGGGGAAAACACTCAGGTTCATGGTGTACAGCCCTCAGTGGCCGCCCTCACCATCTACCAGCGGAAACTCCTGCCCTCGGTGTCCTTCCCTGACACGCCCTACCCCCTGTGAGAGCTGAGCCTGCACCACAGAAGCCAGCTGTGGGCCTGTGGCTTACTCACGGACACTGGCTGCCTATCCACGTACCTAGGCAAATGTCAGATGCCAGAGGCAAAACTGTGAGCAAACCCTGGCCTCCAAAGGAGGAGCCGGGAGTTGTGAGCGGCTCCTCAGCGTTCACCACCAATGCCTGCCTCCACCCTCTGATCTTCCTCAACGGAGCGGAAAGGCGGGCGGGCTTAAGCAAGGATGCCTCGTCACAAGGCTGGGCCTTTTATGGGTTCTGGTCTCTTTTCCATCTTAGGGTACAAAGACCCCCAAACAGCTGTCTGGAACCAGGGCTCTGAGCTGAGGACAGGCTGTTTTGGGGGGTGGGGAGGGTCCAGCCATCACTGCTTCTTGGCAGAGTATGTGGCAGACAGAATGGGAAAGAACCAGATGATGCTGACATCCTTCTGGAAGTGTTATTTTGCTCATGAACACCCTTTGAGGTGACCAGACACCACACCCACCTGTGACACATCAGATACACACACAGGGATGTTTGGAGAGTGACTTAATTCAGGGCTTGGTCTCCTCCCACGAAGGACAGCAGAGCTAGCAAGTGAAGACTCAGCCACGACAAACCTGCTTGGGCCAGAAAACCAGGAAGCTGCCCTGGTCACCCTTGTCCTACCCCGCCAAGCCCAACCAGACTCCCACAGCTCACTCAACCCAGACAGTCACAGGGTTGGTGCTTGCCAAGATGCCCTGACAGAGCTCACTCTTCCAGACGGGCACACAGCTGCTGTTTCTCTGTCCAAGGCAGTCAGGGGGTGGTCCCATACACAGGATGAAGGCTGGTCTGCAAACTGGCCTAGAGAACTCTGGTGGACACAGAAATGGATGGGAATAGGGTGGTGTACGGAAGGGTGGGGAGAGAGATGTGAACTCTGACCTAAGCCTTTCAAGGTGGGCAGGTCTTCCCCAGGAGTGGAGCAGGGACTTGGAACAGGCAAGCAAACAGGCTGACTGGCTTCTGGGGTAGCCATATTACAGCTTTCTTTATTCCTTGAAAATACCTTGTCATCCTGATGGATCATCCCATTCCACTGCAAAGATTTTTTAAAAACCTTTGGCCTAGATATTTATCATCATCCCTGACAGGTACTGCAGTGTCAGTGGGCCCCAGGGGGTGATGGGTAAACAGCTTGCTCGCCAGCATCCAGAGAAAATGGAAAGCAACGCTTGGATCTCAATTTATACCAGGGGGAAATAAGTCCCCAGATGAATTCTAGTCAGCTTCCCCGTTCTCCTGTGGGTCAGGTCACAACATCACTGGCTGGGAACCAACTACACAGGGAGACAGTGCCAGGCAAAGGAGGAGCTGGCATAACTGAACATAAATAACTCTAGCCTCTCCCTGTCAGAGGGCGGCTCAAAGACAGCAGAAGGGAGAATGTGGCCGCTTGTGTCAAGAGCACAGGGTCTGACTACCCTTGGGCAGCCTCAGGCAAGCCTCCTCCCTATCTCTGAATATCCATCACCAGCAGGAGGGACGCAGCTGGCCTTGTGCAAGGTGCTACCTCAAAGAGTTTCTAGTCAAATGCTAATTAAAAGCAAGAGGTTACCACTTTTAATAGCCAGGCCTACAGCCTGTGGATCTTGGCTGTAGGCAGCAGCAACTCATTCAACATGCTCTCTGGGACAACCATGGTTGCCACTGAGTCCTTCCCAGTAGGGACCAGAAACAACTTGCTACTTGACCAGACATCTTAAGAACCACTGGTGCCCAGCACCTAACTCCAATCACTCCCCTTAGCTGCTCCTGGACCAAGCCAACTTAGCATGACCTACTCCACAGTCTGGCTACTTCCCATTGTGGCTCCTAAAAGGTCACCACGTACAGGGGACTCACTGCCCTCAGCAGCCTCAAGGTGTTGGGATCTCAGGGATGGGCTTTCCAATTGTCTAGGCAGAGCCCACTGCAGGGCCAAAGGAGGAGAAAGCCCAGTCTATCTCCAGCTGCACTCAAGGTTTACACGCTGGCCCACCAATGCTGCTCAATCCAGGCTGCTGAGGGAGCCACTGAGCCCTGATCTGTACAGTGTAGCCTGTATTCCCAACGTGTCTCCTGGTGGTTCCGATGTGTAGCAGGAGTCAGGAAACTCCTGTGTCAGTGAGCCCATCAGCCATATTTCTTGCTCAAGGTTTGAAAAACATACAGTAACACATAGACTTGCCTCCGACCTTGAATGTCCACTCGGTGTCAGATCCCAAAGATGCTTCTGTTATAATGATCACATCTCTGTCCTTACTGGGCACACTCAGCAGATATGAGTCACCTTCCCCACAGCGAGCTACTGCCCTAATCCCCTCTCAAAGTGGGTAAACTCATGGGGATCTGTGATTGGTATGTAAAATGAATAAAAAAAATTCCTTAATAAAAATAAAACAAAATAAAAAAAATGGGTAAACTCGGTGGTTCTTTTGGAGCATCCTTAGGATACCCCAAAAAAACCACAACAGAAAGCCACAGAGAACACACAATTATTTTCAAGATTGGCAAGGATAATGGATAACAGAGCCAACACATTAAAAAACCAGGTGCTCCTCCATAGCAACCACCCACAGAGTATCAGGAAATCAGAGGTCTCACAGAAAAGTGGCCTAAATGCTGTTAAGACATACAGAAAACAAGCCTTGTCAAACAAGGTAAAGGATGACGCTGGAAATTCAGTAGATAAAAATGCTTACCCACTTTTTAAAAGATCCCGGGACTGGCTCTAACTGCCAGACACAGTTTTACCTACCAGAACAGAAGGTAAAGGCAGGTAACATCCTGAGGGTCAACAGGGTGTGGGGAAATACACATTCACACACCTGGCCAGTGGCAACATAAATTGGTACAATCTTTTTTGAAAAGCAATGGGAAACATCTGTGAAAACTCAATGTGACCTTTTTGGGTACAGAATAAACTAATCCTTTACATGCAAAAAAAGGCTGACATGGGATGATAAAAATGGCTTTCAAACTGGCTCATGGGGCCTGGACAGCATCATATGGCTTGTTTAAACTGGTCCGTTTTATGCCATGTGAGTGTTGCTTCAAAAGGCCTGCCAGCAGTCAGTACATCACAGGTTTCTGTCAACAGAGGGCAATACAAGATCACAAAGGAGCTGAAACATTCCCACCACCTGGTGACGTCCCAAGTCCTTCCACTCTGTGGTTTCTGCTGCACAGAACACACTTTATAGAGACAGAAACACTGTACTTACAGGCTTAGGTATTTATTACACTGTACATTACAGTCACTACTGTTTTGTGTGGTACTGGGGTATACCCAGGGCACTGTCCATGCTAGGTAAGTTCCCTGCCACTGAGGTACAGTCCAAGCACCTTTCCAAAAAAAAAAAAAAAAAAAAGGTTTTTGAGGATTTTATTTTTACTTGTGTGTGAGGGAGATAGCAAGCACTCATGTGAGCGCAGATGGGCCAGAGGACCTTGAGTCCCAGGAGCTGGCATTACAGGCAGCCATGAGCTGCTTCGTGTGGCTTCTGAGAACTGAGTCCTAAAAGCCGCTCAAACTCAGCCAGGAGCCATCTCTCCAGTTCCCCAAACCTTCCTTTTACTTCCTGAGACAGGGTCTCACTAAGCTGCAGAGGCTGGCCTTCTTACTCTGTAGCCTAGACAGGCCCTTAACTTGTAATTCCTCAGATTCCAAAGTAGCTGGATTACAGGACTGTATCATCAGGTCTGGTCTTTGATTTTTTTTTTTATCATCCATTGCCTTCCTTTTATGAAAACAAGTGGCCAGGACTGGTGGCATATACCTGTAATCCCAGCTCTCAGGAAGCCGAGGAGGGAGGATCACATCTGAGGCCGGCCTGGCCTACGTGGTGAGTTTAGTCAAAACCCGTCTCCCATGTTGTCACACCAGCAGGAGCCTCACCAGTGAACTGACTTGCCTTAACCACTCAAGGTGTTTGCACAATGAAACTAACATGGCTCTCAGAACAACACGTTTCTCAGAACACGTTCTTGTCGAGAAGCAATGTGTGACTGGACTGTAGATGGAGGTGCTCACCACGGCAAAGCTGGAAGTAGCCCACTCGGTACAGTGGTTAGCCATGTTCTAAGACATCCATGATGCTAACATAAAGCCCTGGCAGCTCTCCAGTCTGGCCTGAAAAAGACTACCATGTCCTGCTGTGAGAGGACAGGAACATTCCAGAGAACAAAGCTCATGTAAGAGCAAAAACCAAAGGCGAAGCTTTGCTCCAGAGGACATGCTGCTTCTGTGCTTATCTTCTGGAAAGACACACCTCTTCTGCTCGAGGCATGTTCTTTATATACAGACTACATTTTTGGAAGGTACCAATAAGCTGCTGTTAATTTTTTTTTAATGTTAAGACAGAAACTCTGATGACTCAGTAGCATCAGCGGGACCAGGGCTCCTCGGGAAGCACCCATCCTGTGACTGCATCCAGGTCACATTCAGACTTACCATCGCAGAGAAGCCAGGGACCTCATTTCAGACACGACAGAAGTGCTTCTGAATGCTGGGATAGCTTGAAGAGGCTCCCAGCTAGCCAAATCCTTAGTCCCCTCCCAAGGACGACGACGACGATAAAGTATGAACTGCTCCATGGGGATACATAAAATAAACAGCAGGAAAGGGAGGCAGGCTGTCTGGGTCATCAGAGTCCTAGATCGGAAAAAACCTTCTTTGGCAAATTATCTGTCAAATCTGAATCACGCCAAAGTCAGAAATATCTGCTGAATCTGGGGAGGATATTTCTATCAGCAGCTAGCTCTCTAGAGATTGTTTTTCGGTTGGGAGGAACAACATGG
Organism: Peromyscus eremicus; assembly: GCF_949786415.1. NCBI lineage: Eukaryota > Metazoa > Chordata > Mammalia > Rodentia > Cricetidae > Peromyscus > Peromyscus eremicus. The sequence goes on from NC_081422.1 coordinate 50,547,469, forward strand.
TTAACTCTATCCTAGAGAAAGTGGTCAAGACTTTGTCAGGTGCCCTACGTCACTTATGCCCTACCTCTTCTTGTCACACTGACCTGGGCTTGGCTGATGGCACTTATTCACAGCTGACGATGGCATCTCTTAGGGGCTGCCAAGGCTGGAGGAAGGACTGGTCTTCTGGCATGGGTCCAGCAGCACTCTCCACAGGGATGATACCTCACTGTCCCTGTGGCAGCCACTCCACAGAAGTCTTGGCCTCAGGAGAACCTCTCCTGGGTGTCTAAGTTCCTTGCAGGCCTTCTCAAAGGGTCCTGAGGGTGGGAGCTATTTTCCGCTGGGCTGTTTTACAGCCTTCTCTTTACGCCTCCCAGGAGGTAAACCACCTTTACACAGTGAACGTTTTAAAATGTTCCTGTTCACACCATCTCCTTACCAGACCAGGGGCTCACAGTGAGCATCACGAGCAATTGGGGCGGGTGGACATCATGCCCCCCTCCTGTGATGCCCTGGGTGAGCCTGGAACATGGGCGGTTTTCTACCTGGAATTCAAAAGCATCATCAGGAGGCACATCAGATAATCTCACATTGAGCAGCACCATTTGAAGGACTATAGTCTTCTATAATGCCAATGTCACTTGAGACAAAACTATGGAGTTACTCCAGATCAGAATAACAGCTGAACGGAACAGCTGATCCCAACCTGCTCTGGACCTTCAGAGGAACCAACACTGGTACGAGGGGTAGGTTATTTCATCAGCGTGAAAGGTACCTAACTTGGCACCTGTATTCTGACTGAGACTATTTTGGGGAAACACCTGTTCAAGTACTTGAGGGACAGGCCATGGTCTGTGGAGGGAGTGAACAAGCACATTTGAGGACAGGAATGACTCATGAAATAGAGCAGAGGTCAACAGGCATATCTGGATAAAAGACAGGATTTTCATACCGTTTTTATTCTTGCAACTTTCTGTGGCCTTTGGAATTATTTCCAAATAAAATTTTAAAGACAATAGGATGAAACAGTGGTTCTCGCCCACGGCCAGCCCTGGAAGTGCCTGGCCCCACAGCTCTTGGTTCTACGAGGTACTTCCATTGTGCAGATAGGAGACAGACACTGGCCCCAGGAGAGCTCCTTCTTTACTGAACAGCAGCTCCTCTGACCTCTGAAAAGCAAGCACTGACCTTTGCCACATGCAGGACCATGAAGACTGCAGGTATAAAGATCGGGCAGAAGTTTAATTTGTAGGGTGCTGGCCAACAGAGATTCCCCTCCTAGTGATTCTCAGGCCAAGAAGAAAACACATGTAAAGCTGGCAGGGGCAAGAATGCACTACCCAGCGATTCCCCAGCTCTCAGCTCCATCCCTCCCCCCATTAATATGGCTCTTCTTGCTCTGCTTGCCAGAATGCAAGGAAGCTATTGCTCTCTCTCTCTCTCACGGGTAAACAGTTGAGTGTAAGCATCAAAGGAGTGTGGAATTTGCTCCTTGGACAAGTTCAGAGTGGGTTACTACCGGCACACTATCAAAGCCATTTCCTACTCTAGAGCCAGTTATACAGAAAAAGAGCAGCTGATGTTGTGGACTACGTACTGCTAGGCTTGGTCCCAACCTGTGACAAGAGAGCCGTACAATGGCTATCAATGGCTGTGGTGACGTGTGGTGACAGCTGCAGAGTCACAAGCATCCTTGCCCACTATGAACAGGGACCAGGGCAGAGGTCAGCAAGAAGTCACCAATCCTGCTTGCATAGGATTTAGGTTCCACACCTCCTCTTTGCACATCTCCATTTCAGAAGGGCTTAAAAAATGTTCAGGCAACTCAAAGTTGAAAGGTCCCACGCTCAACAAATTCAGCCCTAGACATGGTCCCTATTTATCCTTTATTTCTGTGACGGGCTGGTTCCCCAGCTGACTGCGCCAGAAATCTGACTCTTCCTTAGAGCCCTCTCTTCTCCTGCGTCCCACATCCAGTCAGTGTCAACCTGACTTTTCCTCCTCCTCGTAGTCCCCAACGGTGCTCTACTGTACCATCCTATCGGAGCCTCACTACACCCCTCCAACCCATCCAGGGCAGGCCTGCTGCCGTCAGAGACACGCTCTGTTTTTCCTGCACACGGCCTGGAAGACCAGAGGACCTGCACATCCTGAGCATCCTCCCCAGACCCCGGCAGAGCCTCTCCAGTTCTAGGCTTGAGCGTGTTCTCCAGCAGCTTGTCAGTGACGTCACTAAACCCTGGTCTCCGGTGCCTCCTCTGGGCCCTGTTCTACTACCATCATGGCACTGACGGACATTACCTGATTCCGTATGTCTCCTGCACCAGGGTTCCAAACTCCTTGGGACAAGGACAACACCATCACTGTGTCTATCCCCTAGGTAGGCCTTGCACACAACGGATGTTCTAAAATACTCTAGAAAGCACCTGTGGTTTGCTGAATACCATGGCCTTTAGAATCTGGCAGCATATAATGAAAACTATGCAAGTCATGATGTACTGCAGGCAACAGCAGCATCTGAAACATTATACGGCTGCTCTGGAACCGAAATATCCCCAAATAATTAAAAACTACACAGTGAGGGCTGATACAGAGTTTATTGAATTAAATTTTTCTATTTACAATTGAGATCACATCTACATACTATTTGCTAGTCTACATGGGTACATTATCTCTAATGAGTTTAAGACTGACGATGAATGGGTTCAATCACACAAACTCACACATTCACACTAATTGCTTTAAAACAGTAGTGCATACGTTATAGTCCTCCTCTAAAGCCAGCTTTGATTAAAAACCACTAGTTTCAAAGATCAGTCTCTGATTTTGAAGATGAACAAAGACATACACCGTATGATTCTAAAATCTATGTTAGCCGTTTTGTACAACTGCTATGTTATTGTACTACAGTATATATTCTTTAAAAGGACACTGATGAGGGGCACCAGACAGCTGGCTTCCTCCCTCGCACCCCCACACCTTTGGCCAAGAGTTCTCACTGTGAAGACGAAAAGGGCCCAGCGCTGCAACACTGTCCCACTCCCACTCCCCGGAGGCGACAGAAGCAGGCCCGCACCCTCCTTTGCTTCCACCACCCTACCGAACTTGTAAATGGTCTGAGACTAAGGGCATGGAGAGTCAGCGAGAACAAGGGTAAGAAAGCCACAGGTGGGTAGGTAAGCGGGTGGGTACAGAAATGCCAAGCTGCTGTCCAACACCAGTGTACGTGTGCTTTGACTAGATGAACTCAGGGGCCAACTGCCACAGGCCTGCTCGATTCACCTCCCAAATCAGAACAAGGATACTAAAAATCGGCTCAGACTCGTGCTGTCTGCTATGCGTAGGTTCCACCCGTGATGAGGAGCTCATAGGCAGGGTCTCTACTCCGTCTGCACAACACGATACACGCACATAGCATGCCCAGCAGCTGCAGGAAGAAAACAATATGAAATGCCTACCAACCACTTGGCAAATGTCTGTTTCTTTATTGGCAATAAAGTGATTTCAAGTTTTAATGACCCCAAATTGTCAAAAAACAATGAAAGAGGACATTTCTTATGAACATGTAATATTTAATGGACGTGGCTAAGTGCTAAGCTTAGTCAGCTTCCCTGCTTCCTACCCAGCAACTCTGAAGCTGCACAAGGCCAGGCTCTTTTCACTGAGATTCCCACTAGGAACCCACGCTGTGCTCCCAAAGCAGCTTCTTTCTCTGCTGCTGGCCTGAGTCTGTGCACAGGAGCCTCCTGAGCACTTGAACAAGGCTGCGCCACTGAGGAGCTGCATTTTAGACTTTTACTTCAGGGAAACATGTGGCTGTGGCTCCCCTGCTGGACAGCACCAGCCTAGAGAAACCTGTTTGATGGTATCTTTTTGGCATCTGGACTTGGGGGAGAGAGGCTTCATCAACAAGCCACCGAAAACCATTATGGTAGAAAGCCAGTCCCAGTGCCAAAAATGTATTTTGAAGGCTTCTGTTTATTATTTACTACTTCTGATTCTGTGACATTATTGACATGTTGCTTGTCAAGGGCCATTACGCCTTCGTAATTTTCCATTTTGGTTAAGTTCTTCTGGAGTAGCATACTGAAACAGAGACATGTTACATTATTAAACTGTAATATTAAAGAAAGTGATTCCAGCTGGGCAGTGGTGTACACCTTTAATCCCAGGACTTGGGAGACAGAGACTGGTGGATCTCTGAGTTCAAAGCCGGCCAGGTCTACACAGAGAAACCTTGTCTCAAACCTCTCCCCCTCCCCACAAAAGGTTCTAAAATTCTTGACCCAATTTCTCACAAAATACAAATAGTAACCAATGTTATTTTGCTGATTCAAGTCCTCACAGACAGTGAAGGGCCTACGTTAATGGATTTTAAAAGGTAAGGGTCTCTGTACATATGGGTAATCTAAGTTTAGCAAATGTACCTGGGTCTATAAAGTCAGAAGTATGAGACACAGAGAATATGGTTGTCCCTGGTCTGAACTCTCCATGTTTAGAGCCACATGCTGATTCTGCCTTCCATCAGCCATCATTTACCCGTTCAGGCTGGGAGGCGGCTGTTCAGATCCATCAGCACCTTTCCATTAATATTTATCAAGGAGCTGCTGGTCTACAGCACCATACACGCTCTGGAAGCAGAAACTGTTGAACGTTTGCTAAATATCTCTAATTCTAGGTGCATTTAGTATCAAATTCTTAGAGAAATATATTTCTGTTCATTACACATCAAAGCATTCTTAGAATAGCTATAAAATCAAACACACTGACATTTTCAGGCAATGTTAAACTAAGCAATGAAATACTAAACTCAAGAATCACTGACCTGCTAGGAGGGGAAAAAAATCTCCCTTCCCATCTCCCCCATCATACTTTTGTCTCAGTGGGTAACTTCTGCTGAGGAGGTCTGAATAAAACGGAGTCTGACATACATTTTCTCTCTTTCCTCTTTTATTTCACTTAAGTCAACTTGTGCTGACTTTAAAGTGACTTAAAAGGCATAACAAAACTCCATTGACTGGAAATTAATCCATTTAACAACAGTAAGCTCTACCTAGAAACAACTTATGCTCATCATTAAGTGTTACAGAACCACTTCCAACACTCTGCTATACTAACATTACATTAATTACTGAAAATTCACAACGACAGACTTGGAAATATTACAGGAATATTATAGCTTTAATATTATATCTTTTAATGAAAATGTCCCCTTGTACTACTCAAGTCATGGGAAGCAATCTTTACCTAGGCCAAATATAACACCAAATATAAAATGTTTAAAAAAAACGCTTACTATACTAAGACAACTGATAAGTTAAAAAATTAACTGCCAGCCGGGCAGTGGTGGTGCACGCCTTTAATTCCAGCACTCGGGAGGCAGAGGCAGGTGGATCTCTGTGAGTTCAAGGCCGGGCTGGTCTACAGTGAGTTCCAGGACAGCCAGGGCTACACAGAGAAACAAAATCCAAAAAATAAAACTACCAAGAAAGATGTTCTATGTAGGTGGGGGTGAGGGAAGTAGGTATTCTCTCACAAAATTAAAAATCTTCTGTATTGGAAGCACCCTTTTCTGAGAATGATTGCTAAGTACCTACCAATTTTCATCACATATCTTTAACTCTTCAGTTTCACAGCATACACTTTGCTATAGACAGACCGTGACACACAAAACAGAGAAACACTACTTGCATTTTAATAGGATGTACAGAGTGCCTATTAACGTCAATTAAAGTATTCCCCTAAAATGGGGCAGTACAGAGCCATGGAACAAGGTAGATCTACATCCAAGAGATACCCATCTGTGTGTGATTCTCTCTGTACTTCATTCTGAACTGACGAATATTAGAAACAGAGGCCTGTTTATTAGTAGGTAAGTGGTGTGCAGGACAGCTGTACTGAAATCACTTGGTTTTTGATTGTTTTAATATATTGGTACTGGAGAGCTGGCTCAATGGTTAAGAGCACTTACTGCTCGTGCAGAGGAAATGAGTTGGGCTCTAGCAGGGGACCCAGCATGCCATATGGTGGCCCACAACCATCTGTAACCCAGTGTGAGGGGATCCAACAAGCACAGACATGAAGGCATGCAAACCATTCATACACTAAAGTAAATACATCTTTTTTGTTTTGCCTGCATGTATGTGAACCACATGTATGCCTGGTGCCCACTAAGGTCAGAAGAGGATGTCTGATCTCTGGGACTGGATTTTGGATGGTTGTGAGCCACCTGGAGGGAACTGGGTCCCAAGGCAAGAGCAGCGAGTGTTCTTAACTGCTCAGCCCTCTCCCCAGCCCTTGATAGCTTGACTGTGGTGGTAGATATAGACGACACCTGCTCAGGTTATACAACTATGCAGAACTAACTAAACACACATGAGGAATCTGGATGAGATTAGAGACTATCAGTGCTAATTCCCTGGTTGTGGTACATTTTAGCTCTGCAAGCTGTTAACATGGAAGGCGGGCAAAGCAAAGTATTTCACTAAATTATTTCTTAAAGGTGGAATTTACAATTACCTCAAAACAAAAAGCAAGGGCCAAAGCTATATCCTGTAAGCTTCTGAATTCCCCCAAATATTGAGTGCTTGTCCAGTAGAAGAGTTCATGGAAACAGAGAAGTGAGTTGCCTCTAAAAAAGGCTCAAGGGCCTAGAGAGATGATTCGGCAATTAAAGCTTTTGCCATGCAAAGCCAGACCAAAGCTCGGATCCCCAGATCCCAATAAAGGGCAGGAGACCTGGCAGCCTGGAACTCCGGTCTTAGGAGGCAGAAATGGAGTCCTCCGAGCAGGCTGGCTAATAAAGCAGAGGTGTGCATGCACACATGCACACAGAAAGGAGAGGGATGGGGAGGGTTCAAGAACTGGGGTCAAGACTGAGACTTACCTTTGTCAATTAGAGGTAGTGTTTAATTACAATTTTATTTTGTGTGCATGTACGGGATGGGGGCACATGTGGAGGTCACAGTACAAGTTGCAAAGTTGGTTCTCTCCTATCATGTGTGTCCTAGGGCTCAAACTCAGGTTGTTAGTCTTGATGGCAAGCATCTTGACCACCTGGGTCCTCTGAAAAGCAGCCAGTGCTCTTGCACCACCGAGTCATTTTTCCAGTCCCCACCCTCCCCACCAACCCCTCAAATTTGGGCCCTCATGCTTGTGTGGCAAGTGCTTTCCCAACTAAGCCATTTCCCTAGCCTCTGGTCAAGTCTGCTCTTGATCGCTCCACCTGAAGAGCATACTCACTGGAAGAAACTGGCAATCTATCTTCATGTTGTCTGCTCAGCACAATCCCTCAAGATCTTAATGAATCAAAACCTTGATTTGTACTATTATTAGAACTTTAGATACAAAATTTCTAGTTGATCATTTGTCATTTGCAAAGAAATGTAACATCATGCTGATTAATAATCTGACAAGGGATATAAGAAAAATGTTAAACTTCTCTTGCTTATATTAAAAATCATATTATAATAATTAGCTAGGGTTTTCTTTTCAGGGTTCTCTTTGATCCTACACAAAGTTGGGTAATTTAACTAGGCTGGAGCAAGGGTTAGTAAATGTTTTCTCAAAGGGACACACAGCAAATATTTAGGCTTTCTGAACCAAGAAACAAACCAGGTTTCGGCTGCATCCACTCAACTGTGCCATTTTTCTCTCTGTATTCTACCTACCTAGAGTGCCAATTAGTCAGGGTTCAGAAGAAGAATTGTGTATCTGATCTGAAAAGCCCAATTCTTTGATTTATGACTGGAAACAGAATACAAACGGAACTGGAGTCCAGGCTTCTGTCTTGAACTACTGTGTGATGGCTATAATATCCTTGCTCTTCCTAGTTTGTGTGGCAAAACAAAGGGGAAAAAATTGGAGTCTTTAAGCATTCCATGTCATGTTACAGGTATGAAAGCTATTGAGTTGGGGCTGGAGAGATGACTCAGCAGTTAAGAGCACTGGCTGTTCTTCCAGAGGTCTTGAGTCCAATTCCCAGCAACCACATGGTGGCTCACAACTATCTATAATAGGATCTGATGCCCTCTTCTGGCATAAAGGCACACATGTAGATAGAGCACTCAAACATAAAATAATCTTAAAAAAAAAAAGTTATTGAGTCACCTGTCATCACAGTTTTCCACACTCAGGACAACAATCTGCACCACAATTTGAATACCAAAACCTCAGAACATTTACAGGCACTCTTAAAGAAAATACATTGAGGGAAATCTATTATTTTGCTTGGACCAAAGTTTTTTCGTTTTCCAATACTAGGTTTTAAATCTGTGAAAGCTCAGAATTCCTGACTTAGCCTTGCTAATCTAAAAAAATTAATCAAAATACAAAAACAAAAACAACATGTCTTTACAAGCTACTACTTAAGTCAGGGCATGGCTATCTATTGAGACACCTTTCATCGGTCTTCGGACACACAGCTGTGCACTTCCTGAGCCACCACCACCACCACTACAATCCCAGAGCCTTTTCTGCATTCGAATAGGTAGAGCTTTGTCATCATAGGTACCAAGAATGCACAGGCCAGAACTCTACTTGAGAAGACTGCTCTATTTCATTGGTTTTAGCTAAATGAATGGGTTTGCATACATAATCAAAATATGGAATACATGCCTGCTGATCACCAGATTACTGCTATGCTAAGCCGCAAAGTAAATGCTCAGGATGGCATAGACCATAGCAAATATGGAGCTAGGCTTTTTAATGAATCATTTCATTGCTGTTTGAGTACCAGCAAAATAAACAATCCCCCTTTGCCATTGTAAAGGCACTTTTCCAGTAAATACAATAGCTTCTGCTCAAATATGCAAAGATAGGAAAGCTAAACAACTTACATTTAAAGTAGCAATTACGTTGCCTTTAACAGAACAATTAAAAGGTGTCTTAAAGCCTGGCAGGGGTGGCCCATGCATTTAGTCCCAGCACTCGGGAGGCAGAGGCAAGCGGATCTCTGTGAGTTTTGAGGCCAGCCTGGTCTACAGAGCGAGGTCCAGGACAGGCTCCAAAGCTATACAGGAGAAACTCTGTCTCCGAAAAACAAACAAACAAACAAACAAACAAAATAGGTGTCTTAAAAAGATATTTGAAGCTAGAAACCTACTTCAAAACCTAAAAGCTTTTAAAAAATGCTCAAGGAGGCAGAGCCAGGCAAATCTCTATGAGTTCGAGGCCAGCCTGGTCTACAGAGCAAGATCCAGGACAGGCACCAAAACTACACAGAGAAACCCTGTCTCTGAAAAACAAACAAACAAACAAACTAGATCTGACAGAAAAGCTTTCCAAATAGCTGGCTATTCTCAATTAGACTACAAAATGTTAACCCAACAGAACTTGTAACATATACTGTATAAACCTGAGAACCTAGGAATGTGGACAGCTATGCAGCATGCAAAGTGCTTATCCTTCTAACTTAATAGTTTTCCTATGGGGCTAAGAGATGAGGGTGTATGGTTGATGGAAGGCAATTAAGTGATGAAGCAATTACCAGATAATTTCACCAACTTGACTACAAAGACTGTTTTCACTGGCAGTGTAGGGAAAAGCAGGCTCCCTTAGCTACCAACAATGGCACGGCATACCTCTGTATGTGCCAAGTGACGTCAAGGGCTTCTTAGTTCCCATAGTAAGTCTATAACAACTAAGTCCATATACAGAAAAGGCTAGAACCTCAATTCTTCCTGGGAGATCTTTTCTATAGAGCAACAAAACTGTTCCTTTTAGAAGGGATTAGTATTAAAGGTCTTGATATATAGATATGTATATGTGCATGTGTCTGTGTGTGTGTCTGTATACAGACAGGCACTCACCTGGCACACATGGGATCCTAGGTTTGATTACAGCAAAGTAAATAAATTTAAAAAGTAAAAGCAAAACAAAAAACCAAAACTCAAGAACAGAAAAACAAGGAATAGGAAGTGTAACAGTATATGAAAAGAATGAAGCAGAAGCTTTCCTTTTCCAAACTGAAATAGAGCAGTATTTTAAAAACATCGGTGGAGCCGGGTGGCGGCAGCGCACGCCTTTAATCCCAGCACTCGGGAGGCAGAGGCAGGCCGATCTCTGTGAGTTTGAGGCCAGCCTGGGCTACAGAGTGAGTACCAGGACAGGCACAACGCTACACAGAGAAACCCTGTCTCGAAAACCAAAAAAAAAAAAAAAAAAAAAATCGGTGGAGTTCTATCAAAAGATCCTCCAGGAACATCCCGTGACATGTATGTTTTCTGAATGGTGCCCTCACTAATCAATACAGGAAAAGAAGGCAAGGAGTCTCCTCAACATAATCCCTCCTCATAAAGATCACTGATTTCTTTAAACCATTCTGGGTTTAGGTCCAGAGACCAGATTTTGGAAACTGGTGGCTGGTATGGGAATCACTTCTAAGCTACCCATAGCCACGAAGATTCGCTCTGCTCAGTAACTGACACCATTAGGGCTGATGACATGGAGGACAAACTACCTCCGCTAACAGCTTCTTGGCTAGCCCTGCTCACCTGGATGGCTGCAAAGGCCAGTGCTGCCCAGATAACATGCATCAGGATCTCTTGTAGCTTCTTCACAACCAGAGCCTCACATCCCTGTAACACACAGCCTCGTTAGACCTGCTTCTAAAGAGAAAGCTGCAGACACAAATTACTACTCATTGGCAGCAATGGAAATGAAAATGAATAATGATCAGCGCAACTATAATGCACAATTCAAACAAAATACAATGCATTAAAATATTTATAGTGAAACGAAATGCCATTACAGTCAAGTGAATAGACTGCGAAGAAGCCCAGGGCAGTGACTGTAGTGGAAACAGTTCAAACTCACCTCGGCGTAGAGGTCGGAGGGGTTGGCCAGGCTGCCATTGCAGCTTTTGGCAGTCTCTCTGCAGCAGCTAAGAGGAACACTCTGGTTTTTGGTTTCTTTGAACCAATCTGTATTTTCCCAGTCTGAATAGTTATGAATTCCACAACAGTGCAACTGGATAAGAGAGAGATTCCTTAGGTAAGACAGCTGTCTGTGTTGAGCTCCGTGCACTATTTAACAAGCTACTCCAGATCAGTGATCTCAGCAGAGCTTTCTACAGTGAACAACACACTACATCTTTCCAGTCCAACAAGGAGCCACCAGCCACAGGAGGATGAACTGAACACTTAAAATAAGGTTAGTGTGAAGAACTGCATTTTCAATCTCAATTTAAATATGGCTGAGTTTTGTGTGTGTGTGTGTGTGTGTGTGTGTGTGTGTGTATGGGCATGCAAGTGCAGGTAACTATGGAAGCCAGGTGTCAGATGCCCTGAGACTGGAGTTACAGGTGGTTGGAAGCTGTTCCTGTGGGTGTAGGGAACCAAACTCGGGTTCTCTGCAAAACAGGACATGTTCCTAACCACTGAACTGTCTCTCAGTCTGCAAATACTCATACCTCACATGTTAAAATATACAGCTCTGAGTTAAATAACATTTCCAATGGCAAAATGCTTAAGTTTTATTTGAAATGTCTGTGACTTAATTTAAGAAAATAAAGCAAAAACATGTATATATAATAGCTGAAACAAGACTGGCAAAAAGCATTCAACTTGGAGGCAGGCTTGCAGGAACACGCTCTCTTACAGCTGTGGAGGGTCACACAGCCCACACACAGAAAGAGAAGAGCTAGTTCCTGTGGACTCAGGCGTGAACAACTTTCCAGGAAGCTCACCTGTCTCTGTACATAGTCAATAGCACGGCTGGCCGCATCGGAGTTGGTCCCATTGTAGGTCTTATACACTTTCTGAATGCTTCGATCAACCTCATTCTCCACCTGAATCAAAAGGAAAGACTCCATCCCTCAAAAATACTGCTCAAAGTAACATCAGTCAAGGTTACAGCTAAAATTCCTAAGTAGCATGTTTTCAAGTTGCCAGAGTACTCTGTACATTGACAGAAAGAAAAAGAGACTTCCTGCTCCAGTTAGATTCAAACTAGCAGCAAACAGTTCTGATCTATTAAGTTACACAGGTTAACAGCCTTCAAAGACTATGCAAAAGAGGCTGGCAAAACAAGCCACTCAAAAGGGACAAAGCAACTGTGCATTAGGGAGATGCCCACATGTGAATATCAAATGTCTATAAAAAAATAATAGATAATGTTATTACTCAGCTATATCGAGAACAGAAGTTTTATAAATAAATGCTAATTAACCTTAGGAATTTTAAAGCAGTGGCTTCGCTGAAATAAGCCAAAAGAAAATGCTGACTCTGGTCAAATGAAGCTGTTCTACTTCACCTGAAAAGCTTAAGCCACCTTTCAAAGCACTGTGTGAGTCACAGTGGACAACATACCTTTGCTCTGTACACGTATCCCAAAACCACAACAACAACTTCTGTGACAAAAACCAAGAGCAGGATGAAGACAAACTGTAAGGAAACATCATCAGAAATTAAGTAGAGATTTAAAAAATAGTTGTAAATGTTTTCTTGATTAAAAAAAAAGTATATGGGACAACCTCTAGAAGTTTAAGTCACGTGTTAATTCTGATGCAGTTTTAAGAGCTAAGGCATCTACATCTACAGAACTTCATCCTCAGTCAAGAAAGAGGACCACAAGAAGCAGTCCCCATAGTCTGACATGTGCTGAATGAAGTGTTAACTCACCGTGGCGAGTCCACAGCGACTCTCCCGGATAGTGGCACAGCAGCCAATGAGGCCAATGATGAAGAGCAGGGCTCCTACGGCTATGATCACCACAGCAGGGAAGAGTGTGTATACATCCTCAAAGAAGTGGTCATAGTCGTCGTAAGTGATGAAGACATAGGCCCCCACGTAGCAGAGGATACCAGCTGCCCCCTGTGGAAGCAGGTGGAGACATCAGTCTGAGCGCCATCCCTGCGACTCTCCCACTCTCGCTTGGGTTATAGTTTTTCCTTAGGTTGTGTCTTGTGTATCTCAGCTGACCTTGAATCCTCTATGTAGTCAAGGTCGACCTTGAATTTCTGCTCTTCCTGCCTCCACTTTCAAACATGGGCACCATCACCTCAGTGTAGGTGGTGCTGCAGACCTAAGCCAGGGCTTTGCTCATGTTATACCCTCTACCAGCTGAGGCGTCTTCAACCCAAGAGGCTATAATTAAGCGAGATTCCCCATCACTCTTAAATCAGTAAAGCTAAAAATCCCTGATTCATTATTAAAAACGCTTTTGTTGTTGGGTTTTGAGACAGGGTTTCTCTGTGTTGCTCTAGCTCTCCTGGAACTCACTCTAGAGACCAGGCTGGCCTCAAAACTCAGACCCACCTGCTGGGATTAAAGGCATGAGCTACCACCCCTGGCAAAATTCTTTACTAAATAAAACTACAAATTTTCTAAACCCTATTTTTCAGTAGAAAAAACATAACTTGAATAAATAACAATAACAAGAATTCACTTTAGCTGTATTCTACAAGTAGAGAAATGATACAAGGGACAGAGTTAGGACTTGAGTCTAGGCAAAGTAACTCCAAAAAAAAAAAAATATATTTGTTTAGCCTTCTTAGAAAAATATTAGTACACATGAAACCCCAAACATGCTGTCCTAGAGACCGAGACGGTGAAGCCAAGAGCCCAGGCTCAGGCACACTGCAAACCTGTCTCCATCTACCTGTTCTTTAGAAACACGCTCCTCAAACTCCTGTGTGAGTAAAAGCACCCGAGGAACCCATTAAACTGCAGGTTCTGACTCAGTAGTCTCAAGTGGGTTTGAACTTGTACGTTTCTAACAGGTTCCCACCAACGCGGAGGCTGTGGTTTGGGGCCACACTTGGAGTCCCAGGTGCTGGAACACTTAGGGGAAGGTGAGGACAGGAAGCCTATTCCAGCCCCCGGCTCCTCCTCCAAGGGCAGGACTTCTGTACACTCTCCATCACCTGTGGTTTGATTACACGCCCAGTGCTGTGCTTACTGCTACCTGCACCGACAACCAGGCACCCACCTGCACCGACAACCAGGCACCCACCGCCCACCGACAACCAGGCACCCACCGCCCACCGCCGAGCCATGCGAAACTGCTCTAAGGAGCAGAAGCTGCAGAGCTGTCACACAAGTGTGATTACCTCGCCTTTGAAAGATTAAACACATAAATCTTCAAAGTAGCAAACCGCTTCCAAAGTTAACGTTAGAGATTACCCCTCAACCCTCTGAAGTCTATTAGGTTTAGTATGTCTGGACGCCACAGGTCTATCTTCTTATAATACATCATTACAATCATTGTCAGATCTGGAAAAAGGCGGCTCCAGTAACCTGATTATGTCACACACACACACACACACACACACACACACACACACACACACACACACACACACACGCGCGCGACAGGATATGTGTTTAAATGGGAAGAAACTGCAGGCAGTACTCTGGGTATTGCCTAGCCCACCGCCCTATTGTACTCAGCAAACTATTTTTCATAATTGAATGAATAGACCAATTAAGAATAATAAATGTGAATATGGAGGTTTTTTTTAGATCATCTCTCCTCCACTGCTAGTTCTCTTCTCTTTCCCTCATATTCTCCTCACTCTCATCATGGAGTCCTCAGCTCCAGGTGCCACCACACTTCCTCATCTCTGCCACCTGTTTACTGTACCCTGACGTCACCTCACTGCAGCATGTGTCTTAACCTGGCTACCCGGAATCTCAATCCCTGACTCTGTCCCTTAATATGTTCTTCATCAGAGTTACTGTTAAAAAGATGAACGGGGCAAGGCCTAACTCACGCAAATTTCAATGACTTAAGCTGTTTTGTCTCTGGCTTTACTTTCTGAACACTCCATCAGCCTTCATAGATTACGCAAATGTAAAACTGATATACACACCCCTCTGTACACCTCTGCAGCTGTCTTACTAACTCGGATGCAGCTTAAGGATCACCAGCTCCTCATGGAAGCCAATCTTAACTAGTCACTCATCCTGTCACAAACAGGCATTTTTAATAATGGCTCAATTGAACCGTATTTCTTACTATACCTCCTGGGTACAGATTGTGCCTATTTCTTTCAGCCCTGCACCACCACATGTATCAATTCAAAGAGTGCCCAGCACAAGCAAGTATTATCCAAGTTTACAGAGTGACCCTCACCACACCCTCCACCTCTACGGCCAGGACAGTGACTTCAGCTGGCTTGTGTGGACTGACTGCTCATCAGTCCAGACAGTGCTCAGTTTTCAGTTCACTACTCAAACACCGTTTGGTGACTAATCTGCTTCCTGGATTCTGATGGCCACCACCTCAAGAACAGAGTGTAAGTCATTGTCAGTAAGCTACCATCAAAACAATGCTACACTGAGAGCTACCAGGACTGTTGAAATTCACCTGCATATCTGCTTTGGGGGTACATCACTGTGGGATGAGAAAAAAATGAGGCTTAACAGTTTGGAAGTATGTGGACTCTGTAACAATGTCTCATTAAAACACTTTCAACTACACATATGTGTTATATAGTCACAAACATACATAGAAAATAATACATTTTACTAAAGCAAATAATTCAGTCTTCAAACACAAATTAATCAAATTGTGCCCATAGCTTTCACTAAACAAACTTTATACAAGAACTGTTCCTACAGAGTTATTCCTTAAAAGGCTTGTGGGGAGAGGGTGCAGGTGTGGTGGCCATGCTTTTAAGCCCAGCACCCAGGAGGCAGAGCCAGGCAGATTTCTATGAGTTCAAGGACTGCCTGATCTACACAGTAGTTTAAAGCAAGTCAGGACTACAGTGGGTCCCTGCCTCAAAAAGAAGGGGTAGGGGGTTGAGTGGAAATTGTGGCAAACGGATTAAGGAGGTGACTGGAAAGAAGGCTGTACATACGACTTTCCAAAGGACCTGAGTTCGGTTACTGTCATGCCCTCTGCAAAGGTTCCAACATCTGGATTCTGCAGGCCCGTGCACTGGTGCACATACATACCCGTCCTGCTCTGCTCCCACAATTAAAAAACGTGTTTTAAAATGAATTCAGCCTAGAGAGAGGCTCAGTGGTTA
This sequence comes from Peromyscus eremicus, assembly GCF_949786415.1. NCBI lineage: Eukaryota > Metazoa > Chordata > Mammalia > Rodentia > Cricetidae > Peromyscus > Peromyscus eremicus. The sequence continues at coordinate 50,563,427 of NC_081422.1, forward strand.
AGAGCATGCACTGCACTTCCAGACGACAATGTAAGTTTGTTTCCCAGGATCCATACTGGGCAGCTCAAAACTTCCCATAACGCCTGTTCCTGTGCTGGGTCATCCAGTACCCTCTTCTGGTCTCTACAGACGACCACATCCACATGCCTGTGCACACACGACACAATTAAAAATAAATCCCTGGGCTGGAGAGATGACTCAGCAGTTAAGAGCACTGACTGCTCTTCCAGAGGACCCGGGTTCAATTCCCAGTACCCACATGGCAGCTAACAACTATCTGTAACTCCAGTTCCAGGGGATCCAACACCCTGACACACACACACAAGCAGGAGAAACACCAATGCACATAAAATAAAAATAAACCTTAATAAATAAAATTTAAAAATTAAATCTTTTTTTTTTTTTACTTTCTATTTAAGTATAGTGCACTAACCAATTGTGTCATCAGACCCAGCTAGTAAATGAAGTTTTAGCCTAGATAAATCTGAATCAAAATGTAACAAGAGGGTAATACACACTCAAAATATACAGCACAGGGCACTGGGGAACCACTTGCGTTTTAGAAATAAAGTGAGTCTTTAGCCTAAAGCGTTTTCTATGAGACTCACACTTAGCATGGCTGAGAATGGCCAAGTGCAATGTCTCTTGGGCTGTCCCTCTCTGACCAGAGTGAGGCAGGCATTCATCTGGAACTAGCACAAGAATGTAGGAAAACAAACCCAACTAGATGCAGCACACCCATTGGAAGGCAAAGCAGTCCATCCCCCTGTAACTGCTTAGCGTCTGAAAGGTGACAGACATTCGTCCATCTGCAAACCATCCAACAGGCAATGCTCCCGGGAGAACGGACTCTAACAGCCTCCATTCTTCACCATCAGTAGGAAATAATGCAACAGACACACCAAGGAGACACTGTATGCACTGCCGGAGGACAGTGTAAACCGAGTGCTGGTCTCTTCTAAACACTGTCTGAAAATACAGAGCAGGTTCATTTCAAACAGAAACCTAATCACTTCTAAGAATCTGCCTTAATGACACCCAACCATCAGAATAAAAAACAAAAATAAAAGATAACCAAACAAGATAAATAGTAATTTGCATGGTCAGTTGCAGGGTAGAGCTTAAGTAGTTCCTACTAGTGATGGGAACTTTGCAGTCACTCTGATTTTTAATGCAGACAAGATATTATTAGAAAAGTTACATACATTTAACAGGTGAGTTTTGTGAAATCCTGTTTGTGGGGAGGTGATGGGATTGGATCAGGACTTTACCAATAAAGCAGCTGCAGAGGAGGAAGGGAGAGAGGGGGTGCAGCATCAGGGAGGAGGGAGGAGGGTGCAGCAGCAGGGAGGAGGGAGGAGGGTGCAGCAGCAGGGAGGAGGGAGGAGGGTGCAGCAGCAGGGAGAAGGGAGGAGGGTGCAGCAGAAGGGAGGAGGGAGGAGGGTGCAGCAGCAGGGAGAAGGGAGGAGGGTGCAGCAGCAGGGAGGAGGGTGCAGTATCAGGGAGGAGGAGGGTGCAGCAGCAGGGAGGAGGGAGGAGGGTGCAGCAGCAGGGAGGAGGGAGGAGGGTGCAGCAGCAGGGAGGAGGGAGGAGGGTGCAGCAGCAGGGAGGAGGGAGGAGGGTGCAGCAGCAGGGAGGAGGGAGGAGGGTGCAGCTGCAGAGGAAGGAGGGAGGGAGGAGGGTGCAGCAGCAGGGAGGAGGGTGCAGCATCAGGGAGGAGGGAGGGGGGGCAGCAGCAAGCAGGGCAGGGCACTGTGGAGCCTGGAAGCTGCTGATGGGTCACCACTGAGAGAATCTGGGCCTAGAAGGAGGATTTGTGCCAGGACAGTGCACTAAAAATAACTATCCTTTTTACAAAGAAAAGGGAAATTTAGGGGAAAGGCTGAGGTTTTGGGGGGAAAAATCATTCTTTTACTTTGTCCATGTTTTAAATTAAGTCACGGAAGTTTAAAACTTTAGGTGTTTTTCTGTTAACTGAACTGTTCCTCTATAAACTGAGCTATTACAAGTTTGAAAAGTGTGACACTAATTCTGTCCTTTTAAACTTTCTTTACATCTACCCAAGTGTGAATGTGTTCAAGCAAGAAATTTCATTCTTTAACATTTGCTGTCTTGATGTTCACAAACCAGGGTTGGTGCTTTTTCTTGTTGTTTTGTTGTTGGTGGGGGGTTAATTCAACTCTGCGGGGGGGGGGGGGGGGGGGAGACGAGCCAATGAAACCCTAAAACCCACAAAACTAGTTCCTCTTTGTTATCAAGCACTGTGAGACCTATCTTTGCAAAGTGGCAACTTCAAACTAAACATACCTGTTTAAAACCGGGCGATCAAATTGCTCTGCTGTGTGGAAACCCAGAGCCCTGACGATGGAAGCATCCCACAGAACACGTGTATGGAAAGGAGGCCAACAGAACTCACTCTGGCGTGGTGATCAGAGACCCAGTGATCATGTCTACAATGGCAAAGTGGATCAATGCGGAAATCGCTCCTTCAGATAGGCAGGCAAGCAGAATCGTTAGGCCCTGGGCTTTGAGGTCAATGGAGTCCAGATAGACCCTGCTCTACACTAATCCACTTTTGCGATTGTAGACATGATCACTGCTCCTTCAGAGTGATTTTTGCCTCAAAGAATCAATTGATAAAGAATAGAAATTGGGGAAGAAGAAATAGTAGGGGAAACTGGTTAAAAGTGCTATGTATTCTAAACATTATAAAAAGCAAAATTCAAAGCTGGGGAGATTCAAAAACAATATATATACATATTTTAACATTTAATTCTTATTTTAACATTTAATTCTGAGTTTCTTGTGCAGCCATATTAAATCTGTATATACCTCATTATTTTCCTGCAAGGAATTATTGGTAATTCTGTACAATCCGTTTCTGAAAGAAACCTTCCCAAAACTTTACCTTCCTGCCATCAAGACTACCTTAGAAATCATAAAATCTTTCTTTCACTCAGGCTTACTCTGATAAAACAGTTCATGTCACTAAGCAAAATTACTCCTCTACGAAGTCTTAGCTTACATACTTCATTAACTCTTTACACCTTTCCAAAAACAACAATAAAGAGACTATCCCAAAGACCCTCAACCCTCTTTTAGAAATCAAGGCTACTTCTATCCAAGACCTTTTGAAGCTACTAAGATATCATTTTCTACCTGACAAATCAGTCAATAATAAAGTAAAGCAGGATTCACTTTATACCAGAGGGAGTATAGACTAGTACAAAAGTATGCTTTTGGAAAACAATCCACAATACATATCAACTTCAGCATTTACACCTAGTAACACCACTTCTAGTAATGTGCAAGTATACAAGATGGAAACAATGACTTGTACATTTATCAAAACATCACAAAATGGCAACAGCAAAAGCAAAAACCCAAAGCCTAAGAGGCATGCTTGCTTCATAGCCTTGAGACACTGAAAATACAACTTAGTGTGTTTCTAGTACACTAAGGGAAAAACTACATATTTTAGTACCAAAAATTTTTATGAAAAGGTCGATATTGTTTGAGTGATGAAATTATGAGAGTTTAGTTGTTTCTAATACGTTTATGTTTTATATATTTTTCACACACCTGCAGAAGTACATTTAAAGTTATGTCTGAAATTAAGACTGTACTGTTTTGTTTTCCAGATTAATTCTTAGATCTGTCTGCCCTTAAATACATATACTAGCTCTCTTCAATCCCACACTCTAGGTGCCTGTCAATGGCTCCCATTAATCACTATTTTAGGTCTGACTTTGACTCAGCCTTTAGATATTTTCTGTCAGTACACATTCTTTATCATATTACCAAAAACAAACACTTTGTCAAGCCTACTTGGATTGTAGTGTCAAGCTACTTTTGCAATCAATATCACTGACATCATTGCCACTATGCTTAAACATTTTAATCCTTTTAAACTGTTATTTTGTAACATTAAAAAGGTCATGCTCAACTCTACTGTATTTTTATTTTTCATTTGGTCTTTTATACTCATTGTTGATCCAAATAATCCAGTGTACGCCTACCTACCAGCTGAAAGCCCCAAAGTTCAGACAGTAATGAAACTGGAGACAGACTAGTGGCCACAGACAAACAGGCCATTTTCAGACTTGCGGGTTCCAGGGGCCAGCAGCAAATCATGGAGGTTGAACTTGTGTTTTGAGACCCTTTGCTGCCCCATCCCACTCTAATCATAAAAAGTCAGTTATTACTTTGGGAGTCTGGAGTGCTTATGCTTTATCATGTTAGAGTCTAGCTATGTGTTTAAATCAGCAGCAGCAACAATGTAAAATACATAACGTCAACTACAGTCTTTTTAGATTAAAAATGAATAAACATTAAACCTTCCCATCTACTGACTGTTAAGCTATTTAAAAGAGTGAGGGCCGGGCGGTGGTGGCGCACGCCTTTAATCCCAGCACTCGGGAGGCAGAGCCAGGTGGATCTCTGTGAGTTCGAGGCCAGCCTGGTCTACAAAGTGAGTTCCAGGAAAGGCGCAAAGCTACACAGAGAAACCCTGTCTCAAAAAACCAAAAAAAAAAAAAAAAAGAGTGAGGGAGGAGAGGAGCAGGAAGAAAAGATTTTTCTCAAGCTAAATATTAACTTTTATTATGAGAAACTGACAATTTATAGTTACGAAATCTGTAAACTATATGTTTAATAACAATTACGACTACATCTCTAAAGAAAAGACCCATCCACAGACATAAATGGGTGTCCACCAGAGATAATGAAACTTGGTTAAGATGCCCTCCCTTCTCCCATTCGTTGAGCAGTTAAGCAGCAGAAACTACCTTGTGTTTCTGGGGCAGGCAAACTAGCTAGTCCACAACGGCTTACTGACTACACGGGTTCTTACGCTGTACCTGTTAGGTGCCAAGTAAAATTTTATGAAATTTTCTGGGGAAAAACAAAACAAAATTCTCTAACTAGAATCAGATTTTATGACATAAAATTCATTAAAAAACTTCAAAGAACGATAAATAGTCTAAAAGATAAACGTTCTTTTTTGTTTGTTTGTTTTTCAAGACAAGGTTTCTCTGTGTAGCCCTGGCTATCCTAGATCTCCCTCTATGAACTCGGAGATCCACCTGCCTCTGCCTCCCAAGTGTTGGAATTAAAAGCATGCACAACCACCACCCAGTTCTAAAAGATAAATACTCTAAAGGAGATTGAAAACTTCGTCCTCAAAACTATAATCAAAGAGCTTTTCTAATGGCTCTAACTCTACCTAAATCAGCAGTTCTCAACCTGTGGGTTGGGATCCCTTTGGGGTTGGCATATCAGATATTTAGAACTTATAACAGTAACAAAATTACAGTTATAAAGTAGCAATAAAATAATAAAATAACATGAGAAACGGTGTTGAAGGGTCACAGCATTAGAAGATTGAGAACCACTGCTCTAAATGATTACTGAAGGCCACAGACGTGACTAAGAATGCACCAGTCAGAAACCTTTTCAGTCAAAAACCAAGAGGAGCTAGGAGATGGTAGCACACGCCTTTAAGACCAAGACTAGGGAGGCAGAGGCAGGGGGATCTCTGGGGTCAAGGCCAGCCTGGTCTACAGAGTGAGTTCCAGGACAGCCAAGGCTACACAGAAAAAAACCTGTCTCAAAAAAAAAAAAAACAACCCAGAAAAATAAATAAATAAATGTATTTCCAGTATGCACCACAACTTGCTTCCCAACAAAGCTGAACTTCTGTCCTTAACAAACTGCAAAACTATTTTAATAAACAACCTGTTGGCTGAAGAGGTGTTACAAAAACACAATCTTTTTTAGAACAATCACAGCCAGGAGAAGCACAGGAAACACAAGCAGATCAACATATCCTATTTACATTTACCTATGCAGATACAGGAAACGTCAGAAAACACAGTGGGTATAGATTTACGGAGGCTTGTGACAAGACTGGAAAATACTTCAATTTCTTTCTCTTTTACATTTTTATTTTAAGAGTTGTCTATTTTTATTTTACGTGTGGGTGTTTTAGCTGCATGTATATCTGTGCACCATGTGTGTGCCTGATGCCCATAGAGGTTAGAAGAGGTCATTAGAGGTCCTGGAACTATAGCTTATAGATGACTGTAAGGTACCATGAGGGTGCTAGGAATTGAACCCAGGTCCTCTGCCACAGCAACAACTGCTCTTAACGGCTGAGCCATCTCTCCAGCCCTTCTCACTCTATGTTCTTAGCCAAGAGCATGAAGCATAACCTGTATGTCCTTATTTGGTAATGTGAACATGCCAAGTACACCCTGGCGTTATGACTTAGCTACTCGTTCATCCTGAATTCCCTCACCTCTTACAATCACCCCCAAACTGGCTTCTTATATTCCACACTGAACTGTACTTCCTTAGACAAGCCTCTGCCAACCTCAAGCGGCCACCAGATCACATCCACATCACCCTGGCTTAACTTTCTGGTATTTTCCCATTTGTCTTCTACCACCTGTCTTGCTCCACTTGAAAGTCTCTAACAACGTTTCTGCAATAATAGGTGTGCAGATGTTTGTATTTGCTTAACAAAGCAATTTTCCTTAGTTATATACATTCACACAGAGAAGTACTCTAGAAGCAGGACACATTTTATACAGTTTAACATCTTTACATAGAGGTTATTCCATATGAACACATTATGACATCACAAGTGCTGGACATTCTGGACAGACTTCTCCCCCCTCCACAAGTTGTTCTAGCGTTACTTCTCATCACAGATGAAATAAAACAGACACACAAGATCAGAAGTCTACAAGCATGGACAAAGCTTTCTCCGACAGTCTTGCAATACCTAACATAAATATGTACAAAGTAAATACCAGTCAGATGGTCTTTATGACAGGGTAGATAAAATTACTTGTGTAACACAGGACTGGACTAAGTACCTAATAAACCTACCAGAATAAAGGTGTGGTATTAGTAAGTACTGATTAAGGGCTGGCTGTGGAGATGGTGCAGGGTTCATGAGGCCCCAAGTATGATCTCTGGAGAAGCCCTGGTGCTCTTGACGAGATCACAGGTTGGATCCCAGGAGCCTGAGGGCTGGCCAGTGCGGCACAGGCAAGGGCAAACAACAAAGTAGAAGACTGGCATCTGAGGTTATCCTGACCTCCACATGGGTGCGTGGGATGCAATCATTTGGGCTCACACATGAACTCACACAAAAACCAAAAGACTGCTAAACTAAAATTCTTCATTTAAACATGTTTCACACAAAGTCTCCTGGGTCAAAGCAGATGACTTAGTAAATTAAGAATCCAGCCTGACCTTGTTTTATAACATTCTTCAAAATACAGCCTTTTGCCTCAAGCCCACTTAATCTTTAATAAATACTCATGAATCAAGCACTAATACAGTTATATTTAAAGCTACACTACTGTACAAAAACAGAAGATTTGGAACTGGAGAGATGGCTCAGCAGTTAAGAACGCTGGCTGCTCTCCCAAGACCCGAGTTCAATTCCCAGCACCGATACTGCAGCTCACAGCTGTCCTTAACTCGGTATCAGACACCCTCTTCTGGCCTCCACAGGCATCAGGAATAAAAGTGTACAAACATACATGCAGGCAAAACAGCCATACATACCTAAGAGACAAATTGTACATCCTTTTCACTTGTCAAAAACTATCATTTAAGGTGTAAACCCCTAATATCCTAGGAATTTGCAGAAGAACAGAATTTTAGAAATAGCTGTTTCAGGCCAGTGCCACCAAGTGTGACTACCTTTGTTCCACCCTCAGGACCTATATGGTAGGAGGAACAACTCCTGCAAGTTGTCCTCTGACCTACATACACGCATGCTGTACATGTACATACCACACTGGAGATTGCACGCACACGCACACGCACACACACGGAAGAAGAAAGCAGCTGTCTGTCTTTTAAGAGATACATTGTCCCAAACTACACGAAATCTACATTAATAGTCTGGGCAGTTAGATTATTTAAGGCTTGAGTACTGGCCTGACTATTTCCATATCTCAGCCCACTGAACAGATTGCCAAAGGAAGCAGTGTATCAAGATATATGGTTGTGCCAAAGCAATTAAACTTTTAACACCTACCAAGGGCCAGCCAGTACCAATAGTGAGAGGCCGTGCAAGCAAGCTGCCGAAGGCAATCCAAACTTGATAAGTGTGGGCTTATCTGTAAAGAGGACCCTAACTCTTCCAGTTACCCATTTCTAGGCATTGTAGGGAAGGACCACCTCAAATACCCTCAATACGAACCGAAGAATGTGTTACAATTTCTCAAAATGAAATCTGTTAACAATTTAAAGTACTTTGTTGCTGGAGAATTTCTCTCCAGCTCCCACCACCAAGTCCCGCCAGTCTCAGAGCCCACTTATAAAATAAACACACAGACTCTTACATTATTTAAACTGCTTGGCCATTAGCTCAGGCCTGTTATTGTCTAGCTCTTACTCTTATATTTAGCCCATTTCTATTAATCTTTACTTTGCCACATGGCTCATGGCTTACTGGTACCTTACATCTTCCTTGTCCTGATGGCGGCTCGCAGTGTCTCTCTCTCAGCCTTCCACTTCCCAGAATTTTTTTCCTTGTCCCGCCTATACTTCCTGCCTAGCCAATGGCCAATCAGTGATTTATTTACTGACCAATCAGCAACACTTGACATACAGACCATCCCACAGCAGTACTTCCTCCTTCATGACTTAAATTTTTAAACAGATGAGCTAAATAGTACAGCTTAAGTGTGGGTACAGTTTCTAACAATGTGAAAATTGAAAATCAGTACATTTTAGAGAAAAGAGCCTATAATATAGCTAACAACTGTAGTCCCTGAGCCCCACACCCTTTCCAAATCTTTTCAAGTCACAACTTCCTCTACCACCACCACCACAGGCTCTAGCAATGGAACAACCACCTGGGCTTGAACACAGGTCCTGCCACATCTTGGGTGTGCTACCTTAACTCCCTAAGCTTTAATGCCCTCATTTGTAATCCGCACAGCAACACTCCCAGGCAAATCACACTCTTGTAAGTTCTTACCACAATGGTGGCAAGCAGGAAGCACTGAACAAATAGTTGCCTACCAGTTAATACTGTCAGGAGATGTGCCTAAATACTGCTGCCTCCACCGCACTACATACTCTCCCCTATTTTCTCTTAACTTCCTTCTCAAAGCTCACAAAAGTTTTACTATTACTAACTCAGATAAAGGTATACTAAATAAACAATATGATGTTGACCTCAACAAAACTCACTAAGAAGTTCACAACATAACATTTACAGCAGTGAATATACTCACACAATTTCCAAGGACTCATAAGCAATCACTCAGAATTAAGAATTAACTGGTATTATATGTTATTATATAATAAATTTGTTGATTAAAGAAAATGGCTTCTGTATTGCCAATATTTTCTCACATTAACACATCTAGGCTGTGTGTGTGTGAATGGCCTAGAATTCACCTAATAAATATTCTTCAAAACCAAATAGTTACTTCTATAAAACCACAAGAAATTATTATAACAAATATCCCTAATAACTGAGGTGGATATAAATATCCACCTCAAGCCAGATATAAATATCCATCTTAAGCCAGGTGTGGAGGCCCACGCTAATCCTGGAACTCGGGAGGTAGAGACAGGTGGACCTCTGTGAGCTGGAGGCTACCCTAGTCTACATAATGAGTTCCAAACAGGTAGAATTACATAGTGAGACCCTGTCCCAAAAAAAGTAAAAAAGAGAAAGAAAGAAAAAAAAAGAAAGAAAAAAGAAGAGAAAACAAAGTTTCTGCCTCTTAAGTATCACACTAGCTACAAAGTGTTTTTCATTTGGGGATCTCTGAAAATACATTTTTCCTTTCAAACAGGCATGTAATTTAAAGTATGAGGAGCATCTGTTCTAAACTGGAAAAGAAATCTCAGGAATCCCAATGCCACACAGGTGATTTCAAGTAGTTCAGTCAGAGTCCGATCACGAGTCTCCTGCACAAATAACCACAGACCTAAATGCCTCATTATCCAGAACATCCTTTTTAGCTACCAGCAGTCAGGATACGGAAGGTTTTATTCTTTGTTAGGACAAGAGGAATAGGAAGACTCTTTCCAGAATCAGTGCGCATATTTTCCGAGATAGGAGCGGAATGGGAATGGAGGGTGGGGGAGATGATACACTAAAGTATGGTCAGTGGAATTGTTCAAAGAATGTTCTGGGTACTGTGGACAGAGAAAACTGCCCAGGACAGGTGTTTATAACAAAGCTGGGGGAAAGGAAGAGTAACTTGAGACCAGTCTGAGGACACGAGGGTCAGTTGGGTCCCAAATCACCAGTAGTGTGCCCATAACTAATAATTTATCAGAAAACATCCACCGCTAGCGTGTGGGTTATACTGCGCTACACTACCAAACTTTCACTTACAATATCAGGGCAAACAGCTTGAACCCTGTTCTACTGTTAAGCTGTTTTGTGTTGATTTTTAAATGAGACAAAAGAGATGTGATGGAAGACATGCTTAAAAAGATTCTTTCTGGTGCAAAGTCCAGAAGGGTTCAAGAGGTGGAGAGAGCCAAAAGAACAACAGGTTCCTACAAAGTCCCTGGGGAGATAAGAGCCTGCCCACAAGATAGGACGGTTATAAACACTTTCTCTGGGTCGGAGATTCCCCCCACACTCCGCGCCCCCCCCCCCCCAAAAAAAACTCTTATAAAAGTGAGTTCGTTGCTTTAAAAATCTCGGGGCAGCTGAAACACTTAAAATTAAGGCTTTACAATATAACTTCAGGCTACCCATCCCCACCACAGCGATTTTCTTGACCAAAGAAATGCTCTGCTGTCTCAGGCTGAATCCTTTCAGCTTTCTGGGCTGGTTACCAGCCAGCCAACCAACTCGACACAAAGAGCTCTAAGCCGAAATTCCTGGCCCGGGACTCCACCGGCGTCCCCGCGTAGCCGCTACACGTCTTGGGGACTGTCACCGGCTCTGGGAGGGCTCAGACAAAGACAGTGGAACCCGACTCACTGGGGAGTGTCCCATTTCAGGCCTGGCATCCGGACAGACTCGGCCCCGAGAGCCGAGCGTCCCGCAGGCTGCTCCGGCCGCGGCGCCCCGCGTAACCCTGGCACCGTGCCAGCAGGCCCGAGTCCCCGAAACATCCGGTCTGCACCGCCTCGACCTCTGTCGGGACCGAGAAGAACCCCTGCAAAGGGCTCCGGGGCCGCAGGGCCCGGACGACCCCTCCGGCTGGCTCCCGCGCCCGCCCGGTCCACCCGCGCCGCGCAGAGGCCTCCCCTGGCTGGGGCCGCCCGCCAGCTCACCCAGAAGATGAGGTTGAGGAAGACCAGCACGGTCTTGGAGGAGGTGATGCCGCACTGGCCCATGGTGCGGGCGGCCGGCGGAGGCCCGGCTGGGCGAGCGGAGCGGCGCTCAGAGCGAGCAGGCAATGGCGGCGGCGGCGGCGGCTCGGCTGAGAACTGCTGGGCCGGAGCCGCGTTCCCGCAGACCCCCGCGCCGCCGCGCACCGCCCCAGCAAGCACCTCGCGGCTGCGTGCAGCCCGCCGCAAGCCCCCTAGGCCGTTCCCAGGCAACTAAGCCCAGCGTCTGCAGCCGCTCCAGCCAATCATCGCCGCGGAAGCCCAAGTGGCCTCGCCTCTTAAAGGAACCGACGCCCCAGCGCCCTTTCCTCTGGCCTCTGACCGCCCTTGGGTGCAGATTCCTCTTTTTGGGAAATTCTGGTGGGCCAAACACGACACCCATCCTATTGGGTTACTTTTACTAGAGCCAAATGATTCATAGACCACAGAACTCTGTCCTGTTAACTACTCTGTCCTAGAAAGGCCCGTATCACGTGGGGATTTTCGTGACCGCGTGATACCTAAGCAGCACTCCATCTGAGTTGGGAAGAAATGCGGTGGACATCAATACATGTCTATGGAGACCTTAGCATGCCAGAAGCTCTGCTAGCTCTGAGAAGTCACCAGAAAGGAGAAAACGCTGGCTCATTGGCAAGGCAGAAATGTTTGGGCAAGGCAGCCAGCCACCCGTTCAGCTCTATTCCGGGCAGTGCATTTTGGACTGAGATTTGCAATTACAGATACATCTTCATACATGGCGACTTCCATTTCGCTATCTTCTCTCAATCTTCGATGAATCGTAAATAATTAACACCTTTTAGGAAAAAGTTGAGGGGGGGTGCGCGCGTGCGCCCGTGTTCACACTCGCACCCACAAGCATCCCACAGCACGGAGGTGAAGGTCAGAAGACAACTTGTGGGGATCAGTTCTCTCCTTCTACCTGTGGGTCCCTGGTCATCAGGTTTGGTGGCAATGCCTCTGCCTCCGCTGAGCCATCTCCGAAGGCCGCAATTAACGCTGAGTGCATATCAGATTCTTTGAATTTAGTTCATTGATAGCACCACCCCCAGCTTTAGATGCCCAGTACCCGTGACTGTCAGACACCTCCCCCAGCTTTAGTACCATGACTGTCAGACTAATTTTACCGGTAGGGAAATTAAGGCTTAGAAAAGATGCCAAAATTGCCTGCAGCCACACATCTGAAGGGTGATCTGATGCAGAAGCATCTCAGCCACACTATTCCTTCTGCCACAGGACTGCACTTTTCCTTGTTGCTGCTCTTAAAACTATACCTGTCCTTAATCATCTCATTTTCCATCTCCCTGGTTCATCATCTGCCCCAGGCATTCACCGGAATACCCAAACACCTCAGCGTCCTATTTACGTGCACCTTTCTCCAAAGGCTACTCCATTCTGCCCCTATTCTAGGTGATGGCATTCCACAATAAGCAGGAATACAGATTTTTGTTCATGTGGCTTTGAACCCAGGTCCTCTGGAAGAACAGCCAGTGTTCTTAACCGCTGAGCCATCTCTCCAGCCCACTCCTCCTGTTCATGCGGTACTGTTCTCTATGTCTATGAGCATAAGATGTGATGGTTGGATCAGACATAGAGAACAGTACAGGATGGGCTGGAAAGATGGCTCAGTGGTTAAGAGCACTGGCTGTTCTTCCAGAGAACTTGGGTTTAAACCCCAGCATTCACATGACAGCTCACAACTGTCTGTAACTGGGACCCTCGTACAGACATACATGCAAAACACCAATGCAATAAATAAATCATTTTAAAAAAATAGTACAGAGTTCTGCTAAATTCCTGCTCTGGGAGAGACATAAACATCTACCCTTCCTCCTGAGGTCCCAGGGACAAGCCTGGGTAGACCAATGAGTTTACAAGGTTTACAGAGCAGTGGCGGCCACACTGGCAGGTCTGTACCCAGCATGGATGATGGCTCCCCCATGGCTGAGGAGGTGATACCACCTTTCCCCTAGTCCTTCCCTAAGGCCACATGCACCTGAGGTAGAACTGAACACACCTGGTCCCACAGGCCTCCCCACTCCTCATTCTTTGAAGGAATGTCAACGGTCAAACCAACTGTGATGATCTTTCGTAATTGAACAGGGCTGACCTGGTGAAGATGGAGTTCGGCTCAGAGGATGGTCCTGTACCGCACGAGGGTACACTTTGAGGAGGGTACTCTGGGGGAGGACCATATGACATGAGGAACAAACCACGTGATCATCTGGAGACCAGCCCAGAGACAGACATGGTCAGTGCAAAGTCCTCAGGGCAAGAACACAATCACTGTGCTCTGGGAAAAAAAGGCCACCAGAAAGTTTAACATGCTGGAGATCAGCACAGAGAAGTAAGTCAGCAAGACCAGGTCACCAAGCTGTGTGTGTGGTTTGGTTTGTTTCAGACAGGGTCTCTCTGCGCAGACCTAGCCCCAACCTCACAGAGAGCTGCCTGCCTCTGCTGCGATGAAAGGTGTAGCCACCAGGCCTGGGTCCAAGCTGTGTCTTGAGCTCCTCCAATCTCTGAGCAGACTAGTGATGTCATCTGATTGAAAATTTCTAACTACCATTTTTGCCTCCACGTGCATGTCTGAGTTAAACATTTTAAAAAGAAAACTCTTGAGTCTCTGTATACTTTGAATGTCTTTGATGCCCCAGTCATCCATAAACCAACGCCTCTCTGCTTTACACATTTCTCCTTGCTTCAAACAATTCTGTTGCATTTTCTTGTCCTCATCCCGTGCCTCCTAGTTATCCAAGGAGGTTCCCACGCCTGTCCTTCCATCCTCTATGCTTCTCTACATCTCCTTGCCCTCTGCCCCAGTAGAACCACCTGGGCCACACAGAAATGCCTCATTAGACTCTCCAAGGGTAGGTGTCAGCGAATCCCTCATCAGAAGCACCACACAAGATTCTAATGTGCTTCTGGGTTACAAAGCACTGTCCTAAGCCCATAAGCATAGCAGTATCTCTCACACTTTAGAAATGATATCTCACTTCACACTTGATTCTCCTGCTCAATCTCCCTCTCTGCTCCTCCTGCCATCTCTCCCCCAAAGTTCTCCCAAAAGACTCACCCTGCCCAGGGTTTCCCTGACTTCCCTGGGTGTGAGGTCACTTCCGACTTGATGTTCAGATGCAGAGTCTGATTCAGGTTGTACATGTCTATCAACACCTAAGTGACATTGATGCAGCTGGACCGCTCTCTGTAGCAAGTGGCTGTTACATCTGGCTTTGACTCCCGTTCTCCCAACTTACCTTTACCACTGCACTGTGCCATTGCCCCATAGTGCCACGGAAAGTGCCCTTGCCAGGGTTACCAGTGATGTAGTACCCTCCCATGAGGCAGCCGATTTGCCACGGAGTTCGCCCTCACCAAAACCCATCTCGAAATAGATTGCCATTGTGGAAGCGCTGGGAGGTTAAGGCCATTAATAAGTGAGTAGGTCTTTAAGAGGGATTTCTTTGGAGTTGTAACGGTGGTGGCACACTCCCATATGCTGAATAAGTGCTCTGCCACCCCAGCCCTTATTTAGTTTTGAGACAGGGTCTCTCTAAGTTACTCAGGCAAGTCTTGAACTCAAAGTTCACTTGGCTCAGCCTTCCCTGTAGCTGGGAGGACAGGACTGCCACCAGACCCGATTATTGAGAGGGATACATGCCTGTCTACAGAAACTGAGTTTTTGTCTCAAAGAGAGGCTGCATGGCAAGCTTTGCTTCTGACAGTGCTCACTTGCCCTTCCGTTTCCTGTTGTGAGCTGAAAGAGCATGACATCCCAAAAGATGAAGCTGGACGTGAGACCACCTGGTCTTGGACTCACCAGCCTCCAGAACTGAGTCAAAACAATCTGCTCTGGCTAGGTGTGGTGGTGGACCATCCCAAATGAGGCAGAGACAAGTAGATTTTTATGAGTTCAAGGCCAGCACAGTCTATATAGCAAGTTTCAGGCCAGCCAGGGCTCCAAAGTGAGATGCTGTTTCAAAAAAGAAAGAAAGGAATATACAAAAAATCCGCTTGCTTTCCTGTATAAATTGCCCAAGGTCAGGTAGCCTGTTCCAGTGACAAATGTCTTAAGGAGAACATACATGCTGGCTGAGAGCACACACCTTACACACCACAGAGCCCAGGTTCACAAGGCCACCCTCTCACATAGCACCGTGGTCTCTTTGTGCCTCAGTGTTCTGTTAAAGAGGGTGTGGTGTTGATGCTGGTGGTGGTGATGAGCCTCGGGGTTGCTGTGAGTATGGAGCTTGTTTATAAAGAGTTCCTGGTACGCACGCGCTTCATAGTCAGCAGCATTCACCTAGCAGCATTGGACTCCACTGACCTCTCTTAGCTCCTCTCTTAGCTTCTAGAAACACATAGCCTAGTCAGTAGTACTTCTTTAGCACCTTCTCTTCCTCACCCCCCTTGGATGTTAGAGTTTCCTGAAATTCAGGCTTAGTTCTTGGCTTTCTCAACACCCCCCACCCTCACATTGCTCTGGATGCGGCTTGACCTAAGCGTGGACTCTCCAGACTAGAGGGGTTCCTTCCTATCGCTTCCTGTCACGGTGGCTAACTGACCATTGCGTGTCCTGAGTGGACTCACTGACTCACTACCGCATGTGCTGGTTACCTATGCTGCTGCCTCAGGTGTTGAGGCTACATACCCATGAGGTGGTTAGGCCTGGGCCATGCCTCCCGCCCCCAGCCCCCGGGGGGTTTGCCATCCAGAGCAGATTTCACCCTAATTATGTAACTATCGGTTTAATTGCGATTGG